>NC_022029.1:16368603-16391851 GCF_000317375.1 Microtus ochrogaster
TGATAGATAGATAGATAGATAGATAGATAGATAGATAGATAGATAGATAGATGATAGATAGATAGATAGATAGATAGATAGATAGATAGATAGATCGTGTGTGTGTGTGTGTGTGTGTGTGTGTGTGTGTGCGTGTGAAGTTTTTGTTTTGTCCTAACTCTGGCTATGCCATTTGAACCATCCCAACTGTGATGTTTTAGTAGGACAAAGCTTTTAGAGTAGAGTCAAGTCTTGCCTCCTGCAACCTTCCCAAGCCCATAGTCTTGTCAGGAAAACCAGTGACATCCTCCATCCTGGTCACTTCTGCTGTGAGTCAATGGCCGAGGTAGTCTCTAATTACTGAAACATAAATCAGAAGGACACCCCCGTAATCTAGGTTTAGACCACCCTTAGAAGCAAATAAATCTCACAGACGTACAGAATAAAACTGAGAATTTGAAATCTCTCCCCCTCAGCAGCCATTGGGCTGACAGCCTTACCCTGGACCATGGAGTAGAAAGGCAATTCTCTAGCCTCCAAATCTTTCCAGAATACAAGGTTCAAGGATGAAAAAGTGGAGCTTGTCACTCCCTGGTGGCAAGATCAAGGATGGCCCAATGGCAGAAAGGAAAACCAGGAGAATTAGCCCAAAAGTCTTGCCCAGGGGGAGTATGAACATCAGTGAGTACTGATTTCAAGATGCTCAGAAGCGGGACAGCAGTCATCTCAGAGCAGGTGTTATGCCCTTTGTTCAAGTCAGCTAAAGCAGGCTGGGACCCATTCCACGATCAAGCCCACTCTTCCCCTGGAGTTAGGTCTCCTCCTTGTGAAGCCTACAGTGCTGGGGGCAGACACACAGGCCGGAAGATGGAGAACAGGGGTATTAAAGTTCCAAAATGCATAGCAAGGCAGAAAGTTAACTCATCTTCAAGATGACAATTCTAACCTTGATGCACACGGTCCTCAACTTCGGAGAATTCTCACAACACAACTACGCTAGCGGAAGGAGAACAGTGAACTTTGCCCTTCTTTTGAGTTGTGTGTCCTTACTCACTGGCAAGTCACAACCCATGACCTTCTATGAGGATAGGAGTGTAGGACCAGTGTCACGCAGAAGTGATGGAAATAGCCATCCTCTTCAGGACTGCAAACTTCCTATGTCAGAAAAACTATGCTGTCACAACCACAGAAGCAAAAACCTCCATGGTGCTGATGAAGCAGCAGTTAGAGGAAAATCAAGAGGAAAAGGGTTTGCTTTTCTAAACCCTTCAGAGCCTCTCCCAGGAGCACGCGCCTGTTGTCTTGAGGGAGGACATAAGTGAGTGGATGTGCAGGTAGATGGGTGAAGCACCAGCTTTCTTACCTTCTGAGGTCCTCACAGATGTCTCTGCCTGGGTGCGAATCGGCTGGTTTCCCACTCTGTGGCTGCAGAACGACCGTGTCCCTTAGCAGGATGCAGTCAGGTAGCTGGAATCCTTCCATGTCACAGGGCACACATGCCCTCCCTCTCCCTCATGGCTACAGAACTCTCGGGGGCCATTCACCTTCTTTGCTTTTCTCCCCAAGCCAAGTGTCCCACCTCCTGTCATCTACAACTATACCAAATCCAAGCAAAACAGCTGGCTTCTCAGTCACTGTCCTGATCAAACTGGGTGTGGTGGGCTCTGAGGCTTTCCCTCATCATCTCCTCCCTCCCTCCTGCTTTTGTGTCATCAAAATGCTCCCTAATGCTCCTTCAAAGGTGAGTTCTACAGCTACCCACCCAAGGACTGTAGAACAGCCGAGTGTGCTTGGGCTGCACACCTGTCAAACATCCATAGAGGGGCAGAAATGCAGACAGGGAGAAAAAACCTTGAGAGCAGACAGGCACACACCAAGCCTTGCAGGCCCGGGCTTCTGCAAGCAATCATTGTCCTCTGCCACCCTTCAGCGTCCCTGTCCTTTCTCTGCCCTGCTCGGTGCACAGGCCCAGAAAGGAGAGCTGTCACAGTAGACAGGCCCGGGTAGCGAAGAGGCAGCGGGGAAACCATCTCCCTGCTACTGACGTCTTAATAATCGTCAAGTTTTCAAAGAAACTTCCAACCACAAGGAAACTTCCAGACAAAATTGACTTACAGTGAAAAGCATTTACTTGGCAGTTCTTTTCCATGGGTGCCTCATGACAGCGTTGTGAGCCTGCTGCCTTGAGTTGAAACCTTGTCAGCTTGTAAAGCAGGATGGAAGAGTTACAGCTAAGGAGAAAAAAATAATGTCAGTCAGCCTTCTAATTACCTCAGAACTTGCTAAGGAGTTACACAGATCTTAGCCTGAATCCTAGAAATGCCTAGTAGTTCCCTTGATCTCTCAAAATGGCCAAACGGGGGCCTCTCTACAGCCGGAGCATTGTCTACAGAGTTCTGAGCTGTTCAGTGGCACCACTGACCCCATGAGGGTGTGGGCCTTCCATGATCATAGTCCTCTCAGGATCTGGAAGGAGCTTGTCTATGGTTATTTTTACTTGAGCAAGAAGAGGGCCAGGTTTTGGTGTGAGGACAGTTGGGAACTGCTTCCCCAGCTCACTGGCAATAGCAGGAGAACTGCTCTCCATGGGGTACTGAAGAAAACAGCTATGCCCACTGGCCTTAGGACCTCTTTAACCACAGCCTTCTACTAACACCTTTTCGGAATCTGCCCCTCAATACCAAACCTTACAGGCTTCTCAGTGTTTTGTGCATAGCCACCGCCACCTGGCAAATGACCCAACTTCTCCCAGATACCTATGACCTCTTTTTTTCCTGAATTGAATTTTGAGGCTCAAGTTCTCACCCAGAAAGGCCTCTGGGCAGAAAATGCTCTTAGTCCTAGCCTGTCTCCCTGCCCCACCAGCTGACTGACCAGAGGGGTCACACACAAATACAGAGGCAGACCTGTGCTTCAGACCTGCGCAATACAGAGGAGTCATGACTTGTATTATTGTTAAAGACCTTCCTCTGCCTGAGGCTTGCTCAGCATTGTCCCCTGGAGGCTGGTGCCATTGCAACAGCCTCATGTTCTGAACTGCTAGGTCTTTTTTTTTTTTCCTCCTCCCAGCCTCCCATTTCCCTCCCCCTCCTCCTACTCTTCTCCCCCTCCCCCTACTCCTCTTCCCCTCCCTCTCCAGTCCAAAGAGCAGTCAGGGTTTCCTGCCCTGTGGTAAGTCCTAAGTCCTCCCCCCTCCGTCCATATCTAGGAAGGTGAACATCCAAACTGGCTAGGCTCCCACAAAGCCAGCACATTAAGTAGGGTCAAAACCCTGTGCCATTGTCCTTGGCTTCTCATCAGCCCTCATTGTTCTCCATGTTCAGAGAGTCCGATTTTATCCCATGCTTTTTCAGTCACAGTCCAGCTGGCCTTGGTGAGCTCCCAATAGATCAGCCCCACTGTCTCAGTGGGTGGGTGCACCCCTCATGGTCCCGACTTCCTTGCTCATGTTCTCCCTCCTTCTGCTCCTCACTGGGACCTTGGGAGCTCAGTCCAGTGCTCCGGTGTGGGTCTCTGTCTCTATCTCCATCCATCACCAGATGAAGGTTCTTAGCCAAGAGGATAACTATATGTTTTTCTTTGGGTTCACCTTCTTACTTAGCTTCTTTAGGTTCACCAATTGTAGACTCCGTGACCCTTATTTATGGCTAGAAACCAATTATGAGTGAGTACATCCCATGTTCCTCCTTTTGGGTCTGGGTTACCTCACTCAGTATAGTGTTTTCTATTTCCATCCATTTGCATGCAAAATTCGAGAAGTCATTGTTTTTTACCGCCACGTAGTACTCTAATGTGTATAGCCTTTGCTGGAGAGGCTGTGGAGGAAGGGTACCCTCATCCATTGCTGGTGGGAATGCAATCTTGTGCAACCACTTTGGAAATCAGTGTTTCGGTTTCTCAGGAAATTTGGGATCAACCTACCCCTGAACCCAGCAATACCACTCTTGGGAATATACCCAAGAGATGCCCTATCATATGACAAAAGCATTTGTTCAATTATGTTCATAGCAGTATTATTTGTAATAGCCAGAACCTGGAAACAACCTAGATGCCCTTCAATGGAAGAATAGATGAAGAAAGTGTGGAATATATGAACTGCTAGTTCTTAAAGTGCCCAGCTTGCTGGCAGTGATAGGTGCACAGGCATGAAAAACTAGCTCAAATACATAGAAGTCATGCAAATCCAGGCACAGCAGTGTATTCTGTACTCCAGGCGTTCCTACAGAGAGACAGAAGGCAGAAACAGAGAACATGGGAAGTTCACAAGTCATCTGGCCTCTGCTATGGTACGTGTGTTGCTGCACTCTTACGTGTTTGCACACATGAACACATGCACTCAACTCTCCAACTCTGTCCACTCTGCTTAGGGCAGGGCAGTAAAACATGCCACTGAGCTCAGCCCAGTGCTTAAGGGGGTTCAAGGTCATGACCCATGATGGAAAAACCCGCAGAGACAACTGACCTGAACTCATTGGAGCTCATGGACTCTAGACTAACAGTTAGGGAGCCTGCAGGAGACTGACCTAGGCCCTCTACATGTGGGTGAGAGTTGTGTAGCTTGGTCTGTTTGTGGGCCCCCTACCAGAGGGACCAGAATCTGTCCCTGGTGCATGAGCTGTTTTTTTTTAGAACCTATTCTTTATGGTGGGATGCCTCACTCAGCCTTGATGCAAGAGGGGAGGAGCTTGGTCCTGCTTGGTTCTGCCTCCACTTGATATGCCTGGCTTTGTTGGCTCCCCATGGGAGGCCTTACCCTTTCTGAGGAGTGGGAAGAGGGAAAGGGAGGTGAGGAGGTGAAGGCGAATTTAATTAATCCAGGCCAGTGGGTACAAGAAGACAATTTTAATATAAAAGCACACTCACACACCCGGTGGGGGCCAAAATGAAGGCGAATTTAATTAATCCAGGCCAGTGGGTACAAGAAGACAATTTTAATATAAAAGCACACTCACACACCCGGAGTTCAGCGATCCACCGTACACCGGAAAACAGGAAGCGCTCCAGTCTCGCGTTCCAATTCATTAGTAAAAACATTCGCCCGAGGCTGTCCCGCCCCAAAAGGCGGGGTCTCTCTACAAGGAGGGAAGGGAAACTGTGGTTGGTATGTAAAATAAATGAATAAAACCAAAAAGAAAAAAGAAAAAGAAAAAAAAACTTGATACTGAGTTGTGCTGGGAGTTATAGCAGCTCTTGCACTTTCATGACGTTTCCTTAGGAACCTGGGGCATTTGCCCTAGGCACAAGGCTCAGACTGGGGTTAATTCTGAAGCTAAGATTAATGCTGGTCTATACGGACATTGAAGAGCAGGTCTAGCCACTAAAGTCAGAGCGCTGGAATCAGTATGTAGCTCTGGCCACAAAATGAGTCTGGGCAGAGTGCAGGGCCCAGGCAAACTGAGTAGCATCTCCCTGTCTTTGTCTTTTGTCTAGACACCCATCAGGAGAAAACACCAGCGTGGAAAAAAAAAAATCTTGAAACTGGTGTACAAATAGATGGAACTAGAAAAAATCATCCTGAGTGAGGTAACCCAGACTCAGAAAGACTAGGACAGTAAGAACTCACTCATAAGTGGATATTAGACATTAGCTTTTGCTTTACATCTAATATTCACAGCCCCAGGGAAGCTAGGCAACAAGAAGAACCGTAAAAGAAACATACATGGCGTCCCTAGGAAGGGGAAATAGAAAAGACCACCTGAGAAAATTGGGAGCATGGGGGCTTGGGGAGAAGGGGGGGGATGGGGAGAAGGAGGGGAAAGAGAATGGGGGAGGAGAAGAACTGGAGGAAATGGGATGGTCGAGATGGGGGAGGGACAGAGAGGGAGAGCAAGGAAAGAGATATCTTGATTGAAGGAGCCATTATCGGGCTAACAAGAAACCTGGCACTAGAGAAATTCCCAGGAATCCACAAGGATGACCTCAGCTAAGACCCTAATCAACTGTGGAGAGGATGCCTGAACTGGCCTTCCCCTGTAGTCAGATTGATGACTATCTTAAATGTCCCCACAGACCCTTCATCCACCAACGGATGGAAGTGCATATGGAGTTCCACAGAGAACGGGGCTGAGCTCCCAAAGTCCAGTCAAAGAGAGGGAGGAGCGATAATATAAGAATAGAGGTCAAGACCATGAAGGGGACACCCACTGAAACAGCTTTCCAGAGCTAACCGGAACTCACCAACTCTGGCCTCACAGTGGGGGAACCAGCACAGGACCAAAGTAGATCCTCTCAATATAGGTGACAGTTGTATGGCTGGGGTAGACTGTGGGGCCACCAGCGGTGAGACCAGAATTTATTCCTACTGCTTGTACTAGCTTTTTTGGAGCCCATTCTCTCTGGAGGGATATCTTGTTCAGACTAGATATAGCAGGGAGGGCCTTGATCCTATCTCAAAGCAATGTGCTAGGCTTTGGTGACTTCCCATGGGAACCCTTACCCTCTCTGATAGAGGCAGAGTGGAATGGGGGCGGGTGGAGGGAGAAGGAGGAGGGGAAGGAGTGGGAACTGGGATTGGTATGTAAAAAAGAAAAGATAATTTTTTTTAATGAATTAATTAAAAATAAAGGAAGAATGTCCAGATGTGGGATAGGTTTAAGAGGCTGTCACAGCCCGGATACCAGAATTCAGATCATAAAGCATCACAGAGTTGGAAGCTCGGGGGTAACAAATAAAGGGGGGGACTGGGCAGGACAATTACCAAGTGGCAGAGGGGAAAGCTACCTGATAGACTAAACACATGTGAGTGTTGAATCATAATTGAGGTACAGCAAGCATCACAGACCAGAAAACCCTGGAGAACATGGTAGGGTAGATCCAATTGCGGGTTGTCCTTTCCCAACCCTGGATTCAGTGACTTTGTGGAGAGAGACCACTACAGATCCGTGTGCAGGGAGACCCGTGCAGTGTTCAGCCCACGGACAACAGAAGACTAACAAGCCTTCTTTTCAGGAGCAAGATGCTGAAGGTTCACAGCTGCCTGAGAGCATGAGGAAAGACCAAGGCTCTTCCATGAATATGGTCTACAGCCAAACTCCGATGCGCAACTGTTTTGCCCATGCAGTGATGCTGGAGAGGAGAATGGGGAGCGGTAGAGATGTTTGGGTGACAAGGGTGGAACCGTCATGAGTGGATTAATGCTTTACTTGTGGGAATGGGTTGCAAGTTCTCTGCTATGGATGTCTCCTTCCTTTTGCTTCCTACCTGAGGCCTTCACCCGAGACCCAAAAGACACCAGTGCCATGTTCTTAAACTTCCAAAACCATGAGTTGCAATTAACTTTTTATTTATAAACTCCTCAGTCTCAAGTGTCCAATTATAACAACAACATTGGAGAAACAGGAAGTAAAAGAAAACAATATACAATATATGTTAGCTTCAAAGGTGCAGAGGCAAGGCTGGGGAAATAGTTTAGCTGAGCAGCTGAGTTTGGATCCCTGGGTCCTAGTCCTAATTTTAAAAGTTGAGCATGGCTGGCAGTGCATGTTATTATCCCAGACATGGTAAGTTAGGAAGTGAAGATGGGCAGCTTGTGGGTTCACTTGGATCAGCTATCCCAGCTTGCCTGGCAAAGTTACAGAGCCTGTCTCAGACAAAAAGGCAAAAGGCACCTATATTAGCTACTTTTACTGTGATAAAACACTGTGGTGACAGCAACCATAGAAGAAGGGATTTCTTTGGGTGTAAGAGTTACAGACGGTTAAGAGGCCATCATGGCAGGGAGCCTGGCAGCAAGCAGAAGTCATGGCAGCTGAGCCAATAAACAGAGATCTCATATCTTGAGTTTTATTTGTGAAACAGAGAGAGCAAATCAGGAGTAGCTTGAGTCTTTAAGCTCTCAAGCCCACTCCCAGTGACATATTTCCTCCAGAAGGTGACACCTTCTCAACCTCTCCCAAGGCACCACCAACTAGGGGTCAAGTATACAAACACCCACAATTATGGGGGACACCTGATTCAAACCACCATAGTACCTAGGACTAACCTCTGAGGTCACCTGCCCTCTTTTGATGAAAATGGTCCTCAAAGCCTCATATATTTGAATGCTTGGTACTCAGCTGGTAGAACTGTTTAGAAAGCATTAAGAGATGTATCCTTGCTGGAGGAGGTGTGTCATTGGGTGTAGACTTTGAGGTTTCCTAGGCCAATTCTACTTTCTCTCTCTCTCTTTCTCTCTGTCTCTCTCTGTATGTATGTCTATCTCTGTCTCTGTCTGTCTATCCCTCTTTCTCTCTGCTTCATCCTCATGGAGCAGATATAAGCTCTCAGCTCCTGCTCCAGCCATGTGTCTACCTGCCTGATGCCATGCCCCCACCATGATTGCCATGAATTCACCCTCTGAAACTGAAAGTAAAATCCCAATTAAATGCTTTATTTTATAATTTTTTATAATTTGCTTTGGCATCTGCATTAGCCAGGATTCTCTAGAAGAACAGAGTGTGTGTGTGTGTGTGTGTGTGTGTGTGTATGTGTGTGTGTGTGTGTTCATATATATGTGATTTATTAGAATGGCTTATAGGCCATTGTCTATCTAGTCTGTTGAAATAAGAGCAGCTGGGCTGCGTCCCAGGCACCCGGCCGCCCCCACGGCTAGCTTTACCCGAAATAATTACACAGAAACTGTATTCTTTTAAACACTGCCTGACCCATTAGTTCCAGCCTCTTATTGGCTAGCTCTTACATATTAATCTAACCCATTTCTATTACTCTGTGTAGCCCACTAGCTGGCTTACCAGGAAAGATCTTAACCTGCGTCTGCCTGGAGTGGGAGAATCATGGCGACTCCCTGACTCAGCTTCTTTCTTCCAGCATTCTGTTCTGTTTATTCCACCCACCTAAGGGTGGGTCTATCAAATGGGCCTAGGCAGTTTCTTTATTAATAAGAAATCACTCCCACATCATTTCCCCTTTTTCTGTTTAAACAAAAAAGAAAGGCTTTAACATTAACATAGTAAAATTACATATAACAAAACAGTTATCAAGTAAGAATTACAGTTACAATTTTTATATCTATTTTATCTTTTATCATAACAATGGAAAACTATAACTATCTATCCATTCTTCAACTCCATCAAAGACTCCAGAAGGATATAATATTACCTAAGCAAACAAGAAATCAAAACTAGAAATGACAGAGACATCTCGCTGCCTCAACAGTCACCCAAAGTTCTTTTGTACTGTTGGGGCATCCATCTTCGGCCTACAGGCCCTTAGTTTCCAGCAGACATTTCCACAAAGCAGGAAGTTTCAAAGGCAGTCACTATCTGCTTGTCCTGAAGAATGTCTTGCAGACTTTTTCATGAATCAGGAACCCCGAAAGACCATCTCACCTTTAGGCAAGTTTAGCAGTCCTCTCTCTGCGGGTTCTCTGTGTCCAGTTTATGCAATAGTCCAGGCAAGAGCAGTTTCTTGCCCAAATGGCTATCAGACGGCCCATTTCTATTAATCTGTGTAGCCCACTAGCTGGCTTACCAGAAAAGATCTTAACCTGTGTCTGCCTGGAGTGGGAGAATCGTGGCGACTCCCTGACTCAGCTTCTTTCTCCCAGCATTCTGTTCTGTTTATTCCACCCACCTAAGGGTGGGTCTATCAAATGGGCCTAGGCACTTTCTTTATTAATAAGAAATCACTCCCACATCACTAGTCCAACAATGGTTGTCTACCATCCAATAGTCTGAGAATCCAGTAGTTGTTCAGTCCACAAGGCTGGATATCTCAGCTAGTCTTCAGTATACATCCCGAAGAAGCAGACTTTAATGCTTATGGAGGAATGGACTCGCCAGCAAGAGTGAGAATGTCTTTGTGTAGGCTGCCGGCAGAAGGTGTTGCCCGGATTGAAGGTAAATCCTCCCACATCAAAAGATCTAGATTAAAAGTCTTCTCACTTCAAATTATTAAAAAAAAAAAAATCCCCCACAGGTGTGGGAACTGCACGCCGGAAGGACTAGAGTTTTTAAACTCTCAAGACCACCCCTAGCAACAGTACCCAGTAGCTTGGGTTTTAGTTAATTCCCAATGGAGTTGGACAAGCAAGTAATCATGGTGTCTACTTAACAGCAATAGCAAAGTTTCCAGGCTTCCTCTGACCTCCACGTGTGCACCAAACACGTGCACAACTGCACCCACTGGTTTATCCATCCCTATAATTCCCAACATGGAAGAGTCAAACCAAGAAGGAGATATAGCAGGAAAGATGGCTCAGGTGGAAGACTCTTGAAAACACGTGTTACATTTGACTAAGATGTGTACAATCTCTTACTAATGTACTCTGATTTCAGTCACATGATTCCTGGACAGCCGGCTGGCTACATGCTGGGTACAGAGGATGACCTAGGTGACTATATCTATGTCTACACACCCTGGTCAGACAACACCCCTAGCTTTGGCATTATCGTGTGTGTGACCTACAGACTTTCTGCTGTTGGTTTCTCTAAACTTCTAGTTCTTCAGGAAAACAAAAGCATAACCCCAACGCTATTTTCTTGAGAACTAAATTCTCAATAGGTATCCTTGAGCCAGATATGGAAGAAAAACTCCACCCTCCTGACACACAGAGTGAAGGCCTTGTTTCTGGCCAGAATTTACCCAGACTCCCTCAGACATTCACCACCCCTGGCTTGTGATGCTACAAACCTTCTAGACTCTTCCCTGAGCATGAGGCTCATTCTCTGCAGAACGCTGGCAGGCAGCAGCTACATTATGTATCTGCTCAGCGTTCAGGCAAGAAACCATTATGTTCACGGATCGTTATTGACATCCTGACATTTGTCACCTCCTTTCATAGCAGTTAAATCTTGCTTTATCTGTAAATGTCACCATGTCATTTATTCATGAAAGGGGTCACATTCCTGAAATAGCATGCTTCAGTTTAAAAGGGGAGCCTGGCTTTATTCTCAGCAGGTAATCCTCAAACAAACTTTACTGCTGATAAATGCGTTTTTATTGGAGTTTTGTTGGCCTTAAATGACATCCTCAAATGTAGAATGCAGCTCTGTGTTTGTGGAAATAAAATCTGAATGTTGAACAAGAGAGAAAACTGTTGAGACTAGGAAACATGGAGCTTTGGGGTGGCCATATGTACTGAGGTGGATATAAGCAGATTTGAACATGTTGAGAGCAAGCCATGATTTTAATAAAACCGTTACGCTTCTGGAAACATGGCCTTTTTGAATCATTTATGTCACCAAAACTTCAATGAGATGGGGGGTTTTAGCCTTGCTGAGTGGATCCCTTCATTAGGAACCTTCAAGAAGAGAACACTGCAATTTCAAGGAGCTTTTCCTTCTTGCCCTCAGATACCAAGGGCACTGGGTGAGAGAGGCAAATCACTCACCTCCAAAGCTTAAGTATGAGGTGGGGGCAGCATTGCTCCCCTTTGCAGGGATTGCCCAAAGCTCACGTCCCAGCAGGTTATCTCCATGATTTCTAGTCCCATGCCTATGCTTTCCTAAAGTGGGTGGGGGAAGAGGCATTAAAGGTAATTAGCAGGTATTAATTGACCCACATCTACCAGGAAGCTACACGGAACAGGACATGTTGCCACCCAAATTTCTAAGACTGTGTCAGCTGCATCATCGAGAAGTTTCACTTTCTCCAGCAGCTAATTAAGAATTACCTGGAAAAGGCTTTTCTCTGTGTGCAGTGGGGGCCACTTCAGCTATCCGGCTGGGATTCCTTTTTACTAACCCCGTAGTTCTAAAAGGGAGACCATGAGCTGAACTGGCCTGGAGAAGGTTGTTAAAAATGTAAGCACTCCCTCCCCACTTTGGATCTCAAAATCGGGTAACCTGCATTTTAATAAACCTCCCCGGTGCTTTTTATACACATGCTGAAATTTGAGAGCCAACAGCTTCGATCCAAATCTTTTGTTCTCTCTAGCTACCTACCTGCCTGTTCTGGTCACACTGTGGTAGGAGGATGTGGGTGGGTAGGGAGGGTAAATTCTAATCCCTCTGCTTAACAATGTAACTTGAAGAGGGAGTGTGAGCTGAAAATAGATTCTTCGTTAGCACAAACACAGAGACCCTGACACTTCCAGCATAAAGCTATTATCTTACCACCACCCCCACCTTGAACCACGTGTTTAGCCATTTCACACCTCCTAGGAGCGGTCTATGCACGCAAGTATGTAGTACAAATGGAGTGCGTGGAAGGGAATGGTAGGATGACATCAAGGTCCATGCAAAAGGTGATCAAATGCAATGAAAACTGCTCATTCTTAGGAGAGGAAAGAGCTGGGAGGAAGATTTCCCCAGCTGCTAATGAGATGCACTGTGAGTGTGATAGAGGTGGCAGCTTCAAATGTCACAGACCACAGCAAAACCTGAACCAAGGCCATGGTCCTATGGCTAGCACCAGCTCAGACAATGTCCTCATTAGCGTGAAGGGATCCTTAATGCCCTTCCTTGCAACAGTGGAATGGCTTCATAGTATGGACTAAAAGAGACTGGATTATTGACCAGCAAAATAAAGCCTTATGCACCCCTTATCCTCTACTCCAGGAATCCAAATTAGCTACATGATGTATATAATATGCACATATATTACATAATACAACTTATATTATACACACCATGTACACATGTAATGCATATGTGCATCTACATATATATAATAATCTGGATGAATTCCTTTACCTTACTAAGCCTGTTTCTTAATAAATGAAGAGGCTATTGAGCTACGCAACTCACCATAAAAATCAATAACAATATGTGCATCAAGCATTACACGCGCTGGGACCAGCACGCAGTAGGCATGCATGTGAATAACCTTTCTTCAGCTGTGGTCTTCTGTTCCCCCCCTAGGGAAGAGGATTTTCCTAACTGCAAACTGCCACATCCACCGTTGTGCTCCGAGCCCAGGAGAGAGTAGATTAACCTCTGACTGCCTCAGGTTCCCCATCTGTGGACAGTAATTGCTGTCCCTCCAGCTACCTAGCTCTAGTTATCACGGAGAGAACAGCACACAGCACGTTTCAGGATGTCTGGGAGCTGGTCGGAAGACAGTTTCTTGAGAGGTTCAGGGTGGGGGTACTATTATGGCCACAGGATTGAAAAGACAGCTCTATTTTCTACTCTGTCTTTCTATTAAATTGAACTTCGGCCCTGGAAATTAATATCCCTGCTGCATTTTAGTGAGGTGACTCTATTTTTACAAGCACCACAGACTCAAGCCGTAGCCTGTTATGCTGTGGCCCTTTCCCTGGGCCTGTGCATCAGGGAATCATAATTCAGGGCCATCCTCAGCTATGGAAACCTCCATAGGCCTTTTATGACATGAGTGCTATTGAATATTCTATAAAGTCTCCTTGGAAAACTGGCCCACATTTCTTCATAATCTCCCCAGACTGTTTCTGAAGTCTCTCTATAGATTTTTTCACTCTGAAAATCCATAGTGTTTCTTAATAAGGATTCGGGGATCTTGAAGAGGCTAAGGCTGGATTGGGTCTCCAGGGGAGGTTGAGGTGGGGCAGCCAAAGCTATTCTGTTACTGCTAAGCCCTTGGATGAGGAGCCTGAGCCCAGGAGCCTGTCAGCAGGATGCAGTCACTTCCAGCCAGTGGAGATGAAAGAAGGAATTTACAAGCTGAGTGGCACCCGCCCCTTCTCACCACTGGGTTCCAAGTCTAACCTTGAGAAAGAAAAGACCAGTATTTAGGACGTGGAACCTGCTGCCTTTTCAAACACCTTTAATTCTAACTTTGTCTCTTTCTCTTCCTGGCGACCCTCCCCACTACCCACATTCCTACATCACATCTAAGCTTGCAGGAAGCACAGCACCATGGGGCACAGAATCTGCCTCTTTGAATAGCATTATAGACTAGGATCTCTCCGACAGTGTGTTGAAAAATGGCAGCAAACTCAGCAGATAGAGACTCGCCTTTCTCCCTGGCATGGAGAGAAAATGCTTCAAGGTCTGGTTTACTCCCTTGCTAATATTCCCAAGAAGTTCAATGTGCCAAGCGGCTCTTCCTGCCGAGGTTCCTTCTTGTCTGTATAATATAAGCTCAGCATACACCTCCGACCAGCAGAGTAGCAGAAAGCACTGTGCCAGTTCGTGTCTGTCCTTGCCTGACTTCCTTCTCCCTGACTCTACCTCCATGTGCGTGGGGTTACGTCTTCTAATTAAAATGGCGATGCTTCTGTTCCACCCTAACCACAAGAACTTTCCAAAGGAGGTTCTCGAACCTGTTGCTTTGCCAAAGGCAATTATTAGTTGAATTAGTAATAGGTGTGTCAGAAGCATAGATGACTCATCAATAGAGTTCTGTAAGCTTTATTTCTGTGATACCACCCACCTATACACCACCGAGGTTGGTGTACTATAGGGATTATGTGTGGAGCAGCAATCTATCACACTGAATTGAGTGTATTACAACCAGAAATGAACCTGTAACTTCTTTTCCATCCTTACCTCCCCAAACCAGTTGTCATTTTCTCTTCCAGAGAGTGATCTGAGAGCTTTCGCCAGGACCATCTCCTAGAGTAACTACAGTTTAAAGAAGCCCTATAATGGCTCAAGCATCATATAGCATCCTTCAAACTTCTACAATTTCAAAACTCTTACATGGGCTGTACTTCAGATGTTCCTCATAACAAGTCTCGAGGGAAAGAAAGTGGACAGGATTTCGTTGCTGTGGATGTTTAATACACAGGGTCTTGACCAAACTCGCACACAAAGTCTGTTCTTTGACTGTGGCACTTTCTCAGCTAAAACAGTCAAGGTTTCCAGCCAGGAACTCAATGGCACAAAAGAAAGTTAGGTGTTAACTATTTAGTAAAGAAACTGTTCTTAACTAGCTGATATATGCCTCCTATACATCAATCATCACAGGTAGTAACCAAAGTCCAATAATGAAGGAACTGTGGCCATGCCTGAGATAAAAAGATGAGACAAGTTTTTTTTTTTTTTTTTTAATTATAAGCTGGTTGGCCTATTAGCTATTTGGGGAGGAGGATGGAGTCAGTCAAAAGAGGGAAGAGGGAAAAAGGCTAGAGGAAAAGATAGCAAGGCAGACTGAAAGAGGTAAAAATCTGAGATTCCCTTCCCTACCCAACCACAGGCCAAAATGAGGACTTGGAGAGCAGATTCAGAAACATTCTCAAAAGCACTTTGAGCCACACCCTTTCTCCTCCTATCATCACCAAGTTCATGCCTGTCCTTAAAGGGCCACCAGAGTTCCAAGCATTGTCCTTTTCTCCCATGGTTATCAATGTCAAAGGGAGGGTGATAGCACAAGGCACAGATTAAACCTGTGCTCTTCCAATATCCCACGGATTTGTTTTCAAGAATGGGTCCAAGGAAAAGAGGGAGGCATTGGTATCTCTCTTACATTCTGTCTGCTGCTCTCCTTCAGTATTCAACTGCACTTAGAGTTTCCATGTGAATTTTAGTGTCATTCACAAAGCATGTAACTCCTCTTCCTACATTTTGTTCCATGTGTCTTTCCCCCTTATTAGGGGCCTTTGTCATGGTCTCACAAGAACAGAGGCATGAGTAGGCCATGTGACAATAAAAGCGAGAGCAGTCACTTGGAAGAGAGCAATAACTCGACCTGGAAGACTTGAGCTAAGTCTTTATAGAGGAGTCAGCAAAGGAAAGACAGAGATTTTCCACAGCTAAAAGAAGACTGTCCAAGGGCAATACTCATATGAATGCACCCAAGTAGGAAGAACCGGGATGCAAGGTGGCAGCTAGAAATACCAACAACAGGATGAGGGTAGTGAGAACCATGGCCTAACGTGAGGTCAGGATGCCAGGCTGACGGGCAGAACTCACACTATGAGCTTTATAACTCAGCACCTCTAGGAGATATTATCGAGCTAACCTAGACATGATGTCCATTCCCTCTCTCTCTCTCTCTCTCTCTCTCTCTCTCTCACACACACACACACACACACACACACACACACACACAGAGAGAGAGAGAGAGACAGAGACAGAGGCAGAGAGACAAAGAGAGTTAAATTTAGAGCCTCCGTGTAAGGGGAAGCACACAATACTTCCTCTTTGTTCTTCAATTATCTTCCTTGGTCCCCTCCCTGACTTTAGACCTTTTCCTCTCCATCATAGCCCCCTACTTCTATGTCACACATATGATAAATATATCAGAATATATATCATATGCATACCCAAGAATTACTGAAAACTATAAGGAAGCATAGTCCAACAAGATGGAAATGTTTGAATATTTTAGCTCATGAACAAGCACAGGAATGAAAGAAAGATTAGGAAAAAGAGGACTGTTGTAAACAAAAGTTTTGACAACCAAAGAAGAAAATACAAAATGAGTGTAAGGAAGATGCTGTTGAGCTCCTAAGTGACCCAGCCCCTCTATCCAGCATCCCCCTTATCTCCGGGGCACAAAGCAGTGCAAACTCTGAAGTCAAAGACTGGCCAAGCCTGCTCTCTTCCCAGATTGCTCAATACTCCCAGGAAGCCTCGAGAGAGTCCTGGCAGTCCTATTGGAAGGCTAAAGGGGAAAAGAACCCATGTCCACGGAAGGATCTCATTACCTTGAAAAGAACCCGTGTCCACGGAAGGATCTCATTACCTTGAAAAGAACCCACGTCCACGGAAGGATCTCATTACCTTGAAAAGAACCCATGTCCACGGAAGGATCTCATTACCTTGAAAAGAACCCATGTCCACGGAAGGATCTCATTACCTTGAGACACTTCACACTTGCCCTTTTCTCCTGTCTGTCAGAAATTCCTGTCTCGCTTGCCAACGTGACAAGTTAGAACTTTTTCTTCACATACTCTTCTTAAGGTCCTGTCTTCAAAGGCCTGAGCTCTCTGCAGCCAAAATGTCTTGGGGTTTATCCCCACACTTCCGCTGCCCCTGCAGGCACAGACCTCCAGGCCACATTCTGTCACATCAGTATCCTGCGGACAGGCCTTTCACCAAATGATCCTTGCAGGCACCAGTGGCCCAGCAACCTTGAGATCCTGAATGAACTGCCCTTTTTCTTCCCAGCAGGGCTTTTGAGAGACACAAGGATCAAAAGAAAGAAAAATAAACACAGTGGCCTGAGGACAGGAAAGGACAGAAGACCTGTCTTTTCACTAACAAACACCTTGCTCCCCCAAATGGTAGATGTGTATCCCACTTTCACTTCTGTTTTTGTGATAAAATATCGTGACTGAAAGCAGCTCAGTAGAAGAAAGTGTTTTATGGGGCTTGTATTTTTTCAGTTTTAGTCCAACGAAGCCAAGGCAAGAACTCAAGTAGCTAGTCACAACACATCCTCAGTCAAGAGCAGAGAAAAACAAATGGACCACTGCTGCTTGCTTACTGCTATTTCTAGCTTTTTCTTATCCTGTGTAGTTCAGGCCCCCCCTGCCTATGGGATGGTACCACCCTCTGTGGTCTGGGACTGCTTAGTTAAGTTACCAGTCAAGACAATCTTCCTATAGATGTTCCCATAGGCCAGTTTGATCTAGGTTCTCTTCGCAGGTGATTCTAGGTCATGGCAATTTGACATTTAATCACCACAATGTGTTAGAACAATTGCCTTTCATTGTTTCAGTATGACTCATATACATGTGCGTGTACATATACATATACACTGCATGTATAAATCATATATATGTGTATATATATATCATATGTATGATACTGGATTCCCCTTTCTATGCTGTGAATATCATTGGTTAATAAATAAAACTGCATTGGCATACAGCAAAGCAGAATTGAGTAAGGCGGGAATTCCAAGCAGATGGAAGAGGAAACAAGGTGGAGTCAAAGAGAAGCCATGTTCCCGCCAGAGGAGAAAGATGCCTATGCCCAGGTACCAGTAAACCGTGAGCCTCATGGTAAATTATAAAACAATAGAAATGGGTCAATTTAAGATGTAAGAGCAGGCTACAAATATGCTTAAGCTATTTGTCAAATGGTATTGCAATTAATACAGTTTCTGTGTGATTATTTTGGGTCTGGGCAGCCAGGAAACAAACAAGCAGTTTTCATCTACATACATACATACATACATACATACATACATACATCACACATATATGTATATATACATATACACATACATATACATACACACACATATCACAAACTTTAATCCGGAATTATGTAAGGACCATTGAAACTAAAAGTATAGCAATCAGTAAGTCCTCACCCTACAAATAAATATGGGATCTTGTTGACATGAACGAACAGACATCTATTCAACCCAGCTAGGGCACTAGCAACTGACCAAAGAAACAACCCCGTTGCTTTAGCTTCGGAAACAGTCAGTTTTATTAGAATCCCTTAGAGAAGTATGGGTGAGGAGCATGGTGACTCACGGGCAGCTACAGCACTGGACAGTCCGTACCAGTCCAGAGCACAACCCATGGGCGCTGTATTTCGCCCAGCAGTGCCTGCAGGTAGATGGGACCCACTGAAGAGTCTCCTCCCTCCAGCAACTGTCACTGCTGATAGAACCTTGGGGAGAGACCTTGTGACTCTTGAAACGTTCTCATTAGCTTTCTGGATTTCCTGGACCTTGTATGTTTCATTTATTTCCAGAATCTGATTAATTAAGTTTTGGTCTTTTGGTTTGGAAGAAGAGTCTATCCAAAATGCCTTCATGTATTTTCCCATGGACTTACTATGGTATTTAAATTAAAGTCACACTGAGTGTTTTCTCTGGCCCTACATCTATTAACATTTCTAAATCAACAAACAAGAAGTAGCATATAAAGAAGCAACAGGAAGAAGGGGACCTGGCAGGGATGGTACAATGGTTTGAGTCAGAAATGTCCCCATAGGTTCTGGTATTTCAATTCTTGGTCCCCAGTGAGTGTGACCATGGCACAGCTTGGATAGGATTAAGAGATGTGGCCCTGCTGGAGAAAGTACGACACTAGGTATAGGCTTCGAGAGTGTAAAGCCTCACCCTACTTCCACTTTGCTAGACTCTCTGTTGCTTGTCATTGTGGACATCAGCTCTCAGCTTCCTGTTCGAGCTGCTCCCCTTACCTGCCACTATGTCTCTCCACCCGGATGAATTCCTGTAAACCTCTTTTGGGTTGGGTTACTCAGTCTAGGGATTGTAACCCACCCTGCAGTCAGTTATTCCAGGGTCCCGGAGAGACACTATCTGGAAGATATGAGCTGAGAGAGAAGAAGGAGGCCATGCTAAGTTTGTCAGAGCCTCCGTTTATTAGAGATGGGGTACAGCTTATATAGGGTAAGGAGTTGGGGGGTGGGCACAGGGGCCTGGGCTCTTGCCGCGTGGTTCACGCTGGTCACGTGGTCCAGGAGGTTACGTTTGATCAGGTCACGTAGGCCAGGAAGTCACAACTAGAGATGACACACCTAGTTCTGTAGATAGTTTGGAATGTGGAGCTGGTTCCGCTAACAGATAGCCCTCCATTAACAGCCAATTTGGGTGTGGGGTAGGCTCTGTCAATAGAATGATTCCTAACACAATTAGGGGTGTGGGGTTC
Source organism: Microtus ochrogaster (assembly GCF_000317375.1). NCBI lineage: Eukaryota > Metazoa > Chordata > Mammalia > Rodentia > Cricetidae > Microtus > Microtus ochrogaster. The sequence goes on from NC_022029.1 coordinate 16,388,024, forward strand.
TCTGCAGACTCCCCAGGGTGATGGTTCCTGCAATGATTTTAGGAGGAAATTGGCTCCTGACAGATCTGTAGATTCCCCAGGGTGATGGTTCCTGCAATGATTTTAGGAGGAAATTGGCTCCTGACAGATCTGTAGATTCCCCAGGGTGATGGTTCCTGTAATGATTTTAGGAGGAAACAATTCCTATTGCTCTGGAATCCTAAGCCAAAATAAACTCTTCCTCCTGTAAGTTTCCTTGGGGCATGGTATTATATCACAGTAATGGAAAAGTAATTAATGGAGTCATATAGGGTGGAAGTTGGAGCATGTGGTTTCAGAATGAAAGGGCTCATTTTGAGAAAATGGGTACTACTGGAGACTGAGAGAGCCTCTGGAGCTAAGGAGGAACCAAGCATCAGTTCTGTATTGCAGATAGGAATAGGAAAGCTCAAGGAAACCATAAAATCAAGAATAGTGGCAAGCCTTGCAGCCGTCATCCGCATTGTTTATGCAAGCAGAGACACTCCAGCTAAAATGGTGTGCTGACTGCTAGTTGGGAAGCAGAGCTGAGAATAATACATATCTCTCCAAGTGTCCTAGAAAGTACGAGTGCACAGAGACGCCTGTGCTCTATTACTGGGGATACATCTCCTTCCCCCAAAGATATCAGAGAGGCAGGGTATCCTGGCACCTGTGGGAGAGAAGAATAGGCAAACAGCTGTGCAGGCGCCCCAGCCCTGCAAAATCCCCGCCTGCAGCCTCAGCTTCACCTGCCTAAGATCTGGCCTCCCATCTCTGGAGACCTAAAGAACTAAAACTCACGTATGGCCAGAGGCAGGGAAGTCACCCAGCAAGCCTTGGGCATGCTACCGGATTTGGGCAGCTCCTCTACTGAATTTTAATGAAGTAATTAAAAGCTAGATAATAGCAGTGGGGCTCTGCTGAGCAACACCCGTGGACCTAACCTCTTTGATATGTTCCTGCATCAGGAAGCAACTCTGTCACTAGATGGCTTCATTAATATTCCAGCCAGCTCCTGGCTCTTAAAGTGATCTATGCCAAAGTTTGTTAGTCTTTTACATTACCTGCTGAGGCCCCCTGGAACAGAGAATGAGGAAGAGAGACATTCCATGCAAAAGACAATGTCAAAGAAGGTGCAGGAAGACAGCCCCATTGTGCCCATGTGTATTTCCTACCCAAAAAGGAACCCCAGGTTATTTTTTAAAAAGCAAATTTTATAGGATGACTGATACAGAGACATGGACTTAGATAGAAACACCCACTGCATGGCAACCCACAAGAGCAAGACCCCCATGTTTTCAAGGATACTTTCTTCTAAGAATGGGTGCTTGGTGAATATTCTGACTGGACAATTTAGTGGTTAATGCCTTGACTCACAAGATATATTTTAAAAATCTGATCTTTGGTCTCCACATGGCCTAAAGACTTCTGCTCCAAACCCTAATCTTAGCCCACAGAGGTTCACTTTGTCCTCAGGGACCCAAGAAGGACTGGCTCTTTTTGTTGAACACCTGCCATGTTCACTCTTGCCCCCCACTGCCTTCCTGTCCTCTGGGGCCTCTTTGAAATCTCACCAGTTCCAGGGCTTCCTATCTGATCTCACACACTCAGAGTTGAAAGCATGGGATTTAACCTTACCCATCTTTTCCCCACTTCCAACATTACCATCTTGAAGAGCCCTTGATAGGGGAGATCTGGCTTCTTCTTGAATGTTTCTAAGGACAATAAACGTTCTTCTACTGGCAGAGAATTCTGTGCTTGATAACTTACTTAATTAATCAAGTGAAAATTACTGCTTGGCATGACTTTGAGGGGTAGTATGAGGGAGCATTATAGCAACTGTATAGCTGTAAATTTTCATTATGATAGTTGTTATATGAAGCTGTGCATGGCTGAACATAAAAACACACATATACATGCACATACAAACACACATACATGCATACAAATACACACATGCACACATACAAATACAAACACATACACACATATACACAGACACATGCACACACACAAACACCTACAGATATACATACAAACACAAACATATATACATGTACACATAAACACATGTAAGTATACACATACATAAGAACATGTATAACGTGATAAAATCTGAATAATCCTAGTGGGTGAACTAACATCAATTTTTTTCTTTGGATACTGAACACTATCTATGCCAAGTACTGACATACCTAGAGTTCAGACAAAGAAGTCATGGGGCCTCCCTATACCTTTCTATCCTGAAAAATCAGTGGCTATTTTAAAATAAGACCTTAAAATTTTAATATTCATCTCTTGGAAGATTAGCATGTGCCACGAACCATTTCAACCCTTTTAAGGGTGTTAACTAAGTTAATCTGACAATTGTCATCAAGAGTACACAGTATGTTTCTCTTTCTTTAGGTAGTAAAATCAAAGCAAGGCAGACTATGTACCTGTCTCAGATCACACAGCTAGCACATAAAGGTGTTGAAACTAGCACCCAAGCTATTTAGTATGAGAGCATATAGTAGCACCCTTCTTGGGTACTACTTTGCCTTATGATGCTCTCTCCAGCAGTAGGAGGATGAAGGAACTAACAATTCTCTTACTACTGTCTATGCACGACTCTGCCACTGTTTCCCCATGCTATGTCTCCCTGTAGTTTCAAGACAATCCTGTGAAGGATTTACTTCTTACACTTCCCAGAAGAGCATACTAGGATTTGCCCCACTAACACCCAAAATAGGAGAAAACCATAAATCACAGGTTACTCACCCCTGGTGTTCTAAGAACTTTGTGGTTATCCTAGATGCACCAGAAACTGTCCCAGCCATAAGGTGCTGAATCTTTGTTAACTTCAAAGGGCTTTTCCCTGAGGCTGAGATGTGCATCTATTTAAGAGGCTACCCAGAGGAAAACAGGTCCAGATCCTTTAGCCATCAGCATAGGCTACACACAAGAGCAGCAGGAAACCATGTCCAGATCCCACCACCTGGAGAAACCTCGGGGAGCTACTTACTTCTAACAGTGCGTGTCAGCACAAGCAAGCTCTTGTACAAACACATATGCCCTGAGGCCCCCTGTAGTGTTAAACAGAAGCAACTCACACTGTTCCTTGTTTGCCTCTATCTCTTCCCAAACAGAGGGTAGCAGGTAATGCATGCAGATGAGGAGGTCTCACCCTAATTTAGAAGAATTTAGGAAGCCTCCAGGGAGCTCACCAAACTTCCCACTGGGCAATAGTGACAGCTTCACAGTGCTGATATTCTATCATCAGACTTTCCTTTTGCTGCTGAGAGATTTTCTCAATTCTCAGATTTTACTTTAAAAATACAAATATCTAGCAGAAGAGTCATTTCTCGTGTCTTTATGAAATCTCATAAATGGATCTGCTGATAACCAGGGTTGACCAGATGAAACATCCCAGTGGTCCTCCATTTTCTGGGTGGTGAAAAAATGAATCACACATCTAAGGCAAGGAAGAGGGCATTTAATCACAGAGTCAGACTTGATTCCCAAAAGGATAATCCTATGAACTGAATGCTTGTGTCTCCCTGGCCCCACCAAATTCATGTGTTGAGATCATGGTTATTAATGTGATGATCTTTGTAGATGGGGCATTTGGAGGATAATGAGATGATGGGTAGGAGTCTTCCTTGTGAGATTAGTTTGTATAAGAAAAGACAGATGTCCTTCAATGGAAGAATGGATGAAGAAAGTGTGGAATATATACACATTAGAGTACTATGCTGCAGTAAAAAACAATGACTTCTCGAATTTTGCATGCAAATGGATGGAAATAGAAAACACTATCCTGAGTGAGGTAACCCAGACCCAAAAACA
>NC_022029.1:16392598-16399674 GCF_000317375.1 Microtus ochrogaster
GGACGGAGGGGGGAGGACCTTGGACTTTTCACAGGGCAGGAAACCCTGACTACTCTTCAGACTCGAGAGGGAGGGGGAGAAGAGTGGGAGGAGGGGGAGGGAAATGGGAGGCTGGGAGGAGGCAAAAACTTTTTTTTTCTTTTTGTCAATAAAAATTTAAAAAAAAAAGAAAGGACAAAAGAGAGTTTGCCTCTGTAATTGGAGTTTTCTTTGGGCCACAAACCCACTTGCTATTAATTATGAATGCTTGGCCTAGCTTAAACTTATCCCACTAGCTCATTTAATTTAATTTAACCTATTTCTAGTCATGTATATTTTACTTTGAGTTTTTTTTTTAATTTTTCTTTTATTCTGTATGTCCTACTTCCTCCAGGTTTGTCTGTCTGGTTCCTGTCATCTCCTTTTCTTTCTTTCTGGAGCCTAAATTCCTCCTCCTACTTACTATCCCTGCCTGGAAGTTTCACCTATACTTCCTTGCTTGTCATTGGCTATTCAGCTTTTTATTAGGCCAATCAGGTGCCTTAGGCAGGCAAGGCAAAACAGCAACAGACCTTTACGTAATTAAACAAATGCTTAGTTATGTAGTTAAATAATTGCAACACATCTTTGCATAGTTAAACAAATATTCTACAATAGCCTCTGTGTGTTGTTCATGTACAGACACATGGCTAAGGCCACCTGCAAACCAGGAAGAGTCCCCACAAGAACTAGTCATATAAGTACCCTGATTTTAAATGTCTCACACTCCTGAGAAATAATTTTTCATTGTTATTTAAGTCACCTGGACTATGATACTGTATTACAGCCACCTAGACAGGTAAAGTCAGTGAATAATGTACTCCTAGGTAAACAATCCAAGAACCATGTTGTTAGGTGTCAGAATGTTTATTTAATCCCTCTTTGAGTTGATCTTGCCCTGGGCTGGTTCAGACACACCCTTCTCATGGCTGCTTTTCTGCTCTGAATCTTCAATTCTCCTGGAAAACTCCAACATCTGGAAATAGGAGGTGAGTTATCTTCTGTCTTTTCTTTGGAGGGTACTAACCCCATCAAATGGTCCCCACCCCTAACATCTCATTATCTTTCATATTCATCACACCTATATTTTTATTTCAGTTCAACACGATATAACATGCATTTATCAACTACCTACTCTGAGCAAGTCACCAAATCTAGCGGGACAAGGAATAAATCCAGAGCAGCCAGTGTTCTCTGAAGTCTCTTCTAGGCAAAGAGGTAATTGAGTGTTTGATTTACTACACTCATCCAGATTCTCCTGCTAATTCCTTTTACTCTAAGGTATATGTTGATGTACTAGTTAGCTACTGCTTCTGGAGAATACTACATAACAGCTAGTCCCCAAATCTCATTGGCTGAAAGATTTGTTTTTCCTCCCTCATAGGCTTGTAACTAGGTTGGATTCAGCAGATCTCACCCAAGCTTATCTGGGCTTAGGTCTAGATTAAGAACTGAGTTCTAATATGCCCCTGATTCTCCACAGTACTGGAGTTATCCAGGGCATGTGACTAACGTGGAAAATGGAAGAAATATAAGAAACTGGGCCAAACAACTTAAGCACATTCAAAGATTGTTGTCAGGTCACATATCCTAACACTCCATTGATTGAGTTCATTACCATCAGTGAGCCCATACTCTATTAGCACAGGATATGAGAGCCAAGCCCAGAACCATTAGGTCATATGCTCTCTTATTATGATAGATGAAAACTATATCCAGCATCGATAAGTACTGTACTATTCCATGTACTCTATTGAAAAAGGATAAGGTAGCTATGCCCAGACCATTAGATTATATGCTCTCTTAATATAGTAGATGGTAACCATGCCTAGCAACAATAGGATACATACTGTATGGATATAGGATATGATAGCCATGCCAGCATCAGTGGGACATATCCCCCTCCTCCAGTTGGAGCTATGCCAAGTCAAATTGACCCGTAATTTTGTCTTAGAAAAAGAAAATAATTAAAAACAATTATCTGTCTGTCAGTTAGTAACAACTAATTTACTACTTGTGACAAGGCTCTGGAACCTTAGATGCCCCTGACAGAGCAGGGCCTGAGTCTAGGAAATGAATGTGAAGCAATTGACCAATAAGCACCACTTCTCTTCTATTGTGGTCTGACACAACAAAGGGCCATTGTGACTAGAAAGCAGCTGTGGACACAAAGGGAAGCATCCTTCATTGTGTCTTGCTGGCTGTCTTCCAGGACCCAGTGGAACACAGTGTAATCTGAGGCAGCCTTCACTCAGAACTAAGGTGAATCATCCTTGTAGTATCCCTGGCAGTAGGGTAGCTGGGACCACTACCATGGAGCCGGTCCTCCCTATTTATTCTCTCTGCTCTCGGCCAGTCATAGTTTCATGGCCTTTAGGAAAAGCTGGACTCACTTGGTCCTCAAAGTCCTATCTATCATTTCCTTTTTGTTCATTTAATTTTTATTCCATGGGTATGCATGTTTTTACTGCTTGTCTTTATGTGCACTATATGCCTGGTAGCTGCAGAGGCCATACTAGGGCATCTGAACTCCTGACACTGGAGTGACAGACAGTTGTGAGCCTCCACATGGGTGCTCAGGACCAGACCCATATCCTCTGCAAGAGCCCCGTGTGCTTTAACCACTGAGTAATCTGACCAGCCCTGATACCTACATCTTTTCTGAGGGGCACCCTAGGCTGCCAAACACAGTGCAAAATATTCTGGGTTACCATGCTCTCCTAAAGATCCTGTAGGATGGGCATTCAGTTCCTGCCATTTTCTCAAACCTAGATGGCGTACGATCTTGCAGGGGGCAGGAAATGAAGGTAAGTGAGACGTGGTTCTTTTGTTAATCTCCACACTGTTAAACCTAACACTAGGGTCTTGGATTCACTACCTTTAAGTACTAGACAGGACCACAGTGAAAACTGAGCAGAGCTGGGTTTTCTATGCCCAGAAGAAGCACACACGAGACCATGACCTAAGATCCTGCAGGGGTCTCTGATGACCTGCATTTGTAGCAGCATCTCTGAGCTACAGTGAGCTTCAGAGGCAGAACTCAAGTGTACATCGTCTGAGCCACAGGGAGAATTTACCATCCAGCCTGACAGTGAGTTCCTTTGACGGTAGAGGTCAGTCTGACTTCCTCTGGTCCCTTGCCCCAAGAAGGGAGGCATGACCCCTCTGGTGATTGTATAAGATGCATGAGTGGGAACTGCAGTCACAATAGCATTAAGGAAAGAGGCTGGTTCCTTCCCCACGTACTACTGAGTATGTAATTCAGAGTCTGGGAAGCCAACTCCTTCAAGACTAGAGGGCTTAAAGGTGACGTGAGTGACAAGACCCTGGCCTCTTCTGATGGCCTGTCTTCTAGTCCAGACTTAGCAATTGTCTGTAACTCCAGTTTCTGGGAACTGGAAGGATCTCCTATCCATCCCCTTCACACTGGCAGTGTTCTGACAATCTTCAAGTTCCGCAGAACCGCAAAGCTGTCCTGAGGCACTCTTCTGCCCTCTGGTGTTAGTACTGATGATAGCACCCTTTTAAAGGCGATGGAGAACGGGACTGGTGGCTACAAGACAAGGTGGGAAGTGTCCAGAAAATACACAGGATCTCAACAAGCTTGGAGAACAAAGGGAACTGGAGACCAGGTCAGGTCAAGGCTGTCTCTAGGGCGTTCCTTTTCTTAGCTTATTCTAAATCCTGTGTGTCATTCAGCAGAGCATCCACACCGAAGTAAGACGAATGATTTGGTGCTGCTAGGAGAAAAAGTTTCTTTGGCAAAAAGCTGCTATCACATGTGTCCAGCATCCGCGGCACTGGGGAAACCATGGAGGGTTGCCTGGGATCTATCTAATTTTCCTTTTTCAAATGTTTCCTGCAGTACGAGATGAGTGACGCTAGAGGGAGCCACAGAAGTTTCCTTCCCCAAAAGCTCCTCGGTTGCGGCTATTTCAAAATCCAACTTGGGGTACAGGGGAACAAAGTAAGAAAGACCTAATGCAAATGTTCTGGCATTGTGTACAGTTCTTCCCAACCTGCTCGCAGATTCGCTTTGTTCTGCGTTAACAAGGTAAGTGTCTCTCTTTGTTTTCATGCATCTGCCTCTTCACCTTCTGGAAACCACCTCTAGCTTTTCTCAACATCTCTATTCCCGCGGGTGAAGAGCATCTTCCGTGTTTTCCAGAAAATTTGCTGGTGAATAAACCTTTAGTATACAAGCCTTCTCTGAGGCTGGGCGGGGTGTGTGTGTGTCCCTCCCACCTCCTCCTGTGCCACAAAGGTTTCATTAGGTCTTGGTCACACACAGTTACTGAGACTGGAGAGAGAAAGATGTCCTTGAAGGTGTCTGCCACCCACCGAAAAACAAACAAACAACAAAAAAACAAAAAAAAGAAGAAAGAAAAAAAAAAAACTTGATCCCTTCAACAGACAGCCTGGAACTCCAGGCTCATGTTTAGCTCGCCTTTGTTCAATAGCGTCATACCATCTCCCAGGCTCACGGCAGACACCAAGCACCAAAGCCAGGAAACCTCCCACTGTGTGTCCTGCACAGAATCACAGTGCGCGTACTTCCTAAAGAACGCATCCTGAACGTCTCTCTGCAGATGGCCCAGGGTAAGCTATGAAAGAGCCACTAAGTAAGGGGGTAGAGAAGGTAGAGAAGGAGAAGAAGAGTAGGTGTGTCCAGGATCACTCAGTACCACTGTAAAAAAAAAAAAAAAAAAAAAAAGCTGCAACATCTTGAAAATGAGAGTCAATGGCACATAGCCACATGCAGCCGCTCCTACTTCATGCTCCCAACCTCTCCATCTTCTTCTTCCCCCAAGACCCATATATAATGTTATTTCCTCATATATGAGCTATTGAACCCAGGAAAGGCATCCTAGAAGACAATGATTGGTCGAGGGAACTAGAAGGCCCAAATAACCATGAGGTATTTCTTTGGGGCATTCAGTGACATTGGAAAGTGTTTAAATCAGGAACCTAGAAAATCTAGGCTCTTGCACACACCAGAGTTCCTCCCATTGGACCAATCAGTAGATATCCTAATGGGGAGTTTAAGCCATACTCCCTGTCTTCATGAAACACCCACTTTGAATGGAGTGACAAGACTCACACTGAAGAATTAAGCCATGAATGACATGCTGTCATAGGATAGACTGCAGGATGCAAGCAGTCACAGGAATTCCCACGAAGAAAGAACATCACCTGTGACCAGCGGCTTCCAAAGCTAACAAAGCCTCCAGAGACTCTTAAGTGAGACAAGCATCCATTTGAGAAAAGGATTAGGAAAGGGTAGATGTGCAATACCACATACAGATGGGGACGGTGATAAGAGCTGCAAGCCATACATGTGAAGCAATGGCAGAATGGGCCATTCGATCCCCCTAGATGAAACAACGCTGTCTACTTAGGCTTGATATTAGCTTAAAATAAAATAAAACCATTTCCCGCTTGATTACAGTTAGCATCGGAGCCGGATTTTCAGTGTGACCCTCAGTAGTGTTTAAAATAGTGGAAAAGAGCAGAGAAGGCGTTGTATAAAATAAATGTTTCCGATCTCAGTCCAGTTACTGCCGAATGCAGCAGCCGATTGGAAAGGTAGGGTCGCCCCTGGCATTCTCAGTCATAAGAAATTTAACGATGGATGAAAATGGATAGAATCAAGATGCTCTGATAGGAGTAGGAGGCTTCAATATCTCAGGAAATTGGGATCCTCATAACGGGTTTTACACTGGCTGGATTATAGCTAAATAGGATTTTAAGTCTATTGTAAATGAAAGGCAATCTAATTTAACTGGGCCACATCATTTTTACTAAGATGCGATAAATGCTAATTTCCCTCCTCGGGCACCAGTGGCTTGGCTTGCGGTAGCTGTTTGCCGGGTGCTCAAGTCTGACGGGTCTCAAATTGGCCTTTTCCAGTCCTAAGGCCAAGCAGGAATCCACATTTGCAGGATGAAGAGGACAATGAAGGGAAGCAAAGCCTGTCCCAGTTTGTCCCTGGAACTCATCTCTATAAGCCCAGAGGCATTTAGCCAAGGTTTAGGTATGGTTTAGACACCAACTTTACCCCAACCAGAGCTGCAAAATAGAATCCCAAGAGCCGTCTTTTAAGGTATCTCCCCACTGATTTTTATTGTTATTATTATTATTATACACGTCTGCCACATGCAAATGAAAATATCCAAAGGTGAATTTCAAATTCATAAATGTCAATAAGTGGGAAGTGGCAGGAGAACATGGCAGACAGCAAGCAGTGATGATGGGCGGTGCTTGCACTATAGCCAGCAGTGAGAAAAGCGGGTGCTCGCGCTGCTGCCGTATAGAAATCCATGCACCTCTCCATGTTGCTGAAATGCCCTCAAGCTCTCCAATTCTAGACTCATTCTTTTCTTTCATTTAACATCCAAATAAAATAATTGGAGTCCCTATTTTATTACCCTCCTAAAGCACTTCCCCGGGAATGTAAGTATGTTGTGGTTTGCCTCTGATCCCCAGGGTACTTGTAAGCCACAAATGATGCTAGATTGTAGCAGTTGGCCAACTCTCCTGAACACTCCAGGCCATTTTAAGAAATTAGAAAACTTGATGCCTGTATATTCCCAAAATCTAATTCCTGCAAATTATGTGTATGGACGCCAATCTCTTCTCTTCCTGGTCTTTTCTCTGAAACCTGACTTGTAAGCTTACACCAGAATGCTTCCCATCGATTTAATTTGTCTTTACTATTTCCCAAGTCCACAATCCTTGTCCTCAATCCATCTACTAATGACCTAACTGTGGTCTTAATTATGGCTAACATTTAGTGACTACTCCCACTAAATGGTGTTCTCCTTGCATATTTTAATTCTCTCATTCGTCACATGGTATGAAAAGTATTGCTATAGCCACAAACACAAAGAGCTCACATGAATGAATCTAGGCTTAAGGAAATGTTAAGTGGAGGAAAGATTCAAACCTGGGAGTCTGACTACAGAGATCGTGGCTTTTACTGTCCCTGTTAAAGTGAGTTAATTGTGTCAATTTGGGTAAGCTCTGATGCCCAGTTTTTTGTCTTTTTTTTTTTTTTT
>NC_022029.1:16399774-16421689 GCF_000317375.1 Microtus ochrogaster
TTTTTTTTTTTTTTGTCAAACAACAGTTTGGATGTTTCCGTGAAAGTGAATCAGAAAATGGGCAAATCTGTTGAGTGACCACTCAGACAAATTGTGACTGGAAATACCCGACAATGACTCTCAGTCATGTGGGTGGCCTCATCTAACTAGATCAGCAGTTCTTAATCTGTGGACTGCAACCTGTTTGTGAGTCAAACAATCTTTTCACAGGCCTGCATATTAGACATCCTTCGCATCAATTATTTACATTATGAGGTAGCAACAAAATAATTTTATGGTTGGAGGTCACCACCACATGAGGAATCATATGAAAGGGTTGCAACATTAGCAAGGCTGAGAAACACAGCACTAGATGAAGGCCTTAAAAGCAAAGACCTAGCTCTCCTGAGGTGGAAGAAATCTCCATAAGGCAGCAGGACAGAAAGCCTGCCTGAGTTTTCAGCCAACTCCGTCACAGAACCTAAGCTCAAGGATGCTGTATCAGCTCCTACTTTCAACTTGCCAGCTTCCCCTAAAGACTTCAGGTACTACAAGTTTGCATTCCGACCAGCAGTGGAGGAGTACTCCCCTTACTCCACATCCTCTCCAGCATAAGCTGTCAACAGTGTCTTCAATCTTAGCCATTCTTGGTGTGGGAGGTCCTTCTGTTTGTGTTTTGCTTTCATTGGTTAATGAATAAAGAAATTGCCTTGGCCTAGTTGATAGAGCAGAACTTAGGTAAGTGAAGAAAGCAGAACTGAATGCTGGGAGAAAGAAGCAGAGTCAGAGAAGAGCCATGGATCCTCTGCCTCAGATGGACGCCAGTTAGAAACTTGCTGGTAAACCACAGCCATGTGGCAATACATAGATTAATAAAAATGGGCTAAATCAAGATATAAGAGTTAGCCAATAAGAAGTTAGAACTATTCCACACTTTCTTCATCCATTCTTCCATTGAAGGGCATCTAGGTTGTTTCCAGGTTCTGGCTATTACAAAAAATGTTGCTATGAACATAGTTGAACATATGCTTTTTGTAAGATGATAGGCCATCTCTTGGGTATATTTCCAAGATTGGTACTGCTGGGTCCTGGAGTAGGTTGATCTCAAATTTCCTGAGAAATTGCCACACTGCTTTCCAAAGTGGTTGCACAACTTTGCATTCCCATCAGCAATGGATGAGTGTACACCTTACTCCACAACCTCTCCAACAAAGGCTATCATTGGTGTTTTTGATTTTAGCCATTCTAATAGGTGTAAGATGGTATCTCAAAGTTGTTTTGATTTGCATTTCCCTGATCGCTAAGGAGGTTGAGCATGACCTTAAGTGTCTTTTGGCCATTTGAACTTCTTCTGTTGAGAATTCTCTGTTCAGTTCAGTGCCCCATTTTTTAATTGGGTTAATTAGCATTTTAAAGTCCAGTTTCTTGAGTTCTCTAAATATTTTGGAGATCAGACATTTGACTGTTGCGGGGTTGGTGAAGATCTTCTCCCAGTCAGTAGGTTGCCTTTTTGTCTTAGTGACAGTGTCCTTTGCTTTACAGAAGCATCTCAGTTTCAGGAGGTCCCATTTATTCAATGTTGCCCTTAATGTTTGTGCTGCTGGGGTTATACGTAGGAAGTGGACTCCTGTGCCCATGTGTTGTAGAGTACTTCCCACTTTCTCTTCTATCAGGTTCAGTGTGTTCAGATGGATATTGAGATCTTTAATCCATTTAGACTAGAGTTTTGTGCATGGTGATAGATAGGGATCTATTTTTATTCTTCTACAGGTTGACATCCAGTTATGCCAGCACCAATTTTTGAAGATGCTTTCTTTCTTCCATTGTATACTTTTAGCTTCTTTATCAAAAATCAGGTGTTCATAGGTTTGTGGGTTAAAATCTGGGTCTTCTATTCGATTCCATTGGAAGGAAATAGAAAACATTATCCTGAGTGAGGTAACCCACCCAAAAAGATGAACATGGGATGTACTCACTCATAATTGGTTTCTAGCCATAAATGACGGACATTGAGCCTATAATTCGTGATCCTAGAGAAGCTAAATAAAAAGGTGAACCCAAAGAAAAACATATAGTTATCCTCCTGGATATTGAAAGTAGACAAGATTGTCGGGCAAAAATTGGGAACTTGGGGGTGGGGTGGGATGGGGGTAAAGGGAGATGGGGAGAGAAAAGTGAGAAGGGGAGGATGGGGAGAGCTTGAGGGAATGGGATGGTTGGGATAAGGGAAGGGTGGATATGGGAGCAGGGAAGTATATATCTTAATTAAGGGAGCCATTTTAGGGTTGGCAAGAGACTTGACTCTAGAAGGGCTCCCAGGTGTCCAGAGAGGTGTTCCCAGCTAGTTCCTTGGGCAACTGAGGAGAGGGAGCCTGAAATGGCCCGATCCTATAGCCATACTAATGAATATCTTGCATATCACCATAGAACCTTCATCTGACAATGGATGGAGATAGAGACAGAGACCCACAATGGAGCACTGGACTGAGCTCCCAAGGTCCAAATGAGGAGCAGAAGGAGGGAGAACATGAGCAAGGAACCACGAGGGGTGCACCCACTCAACTGAGACGGTGGGGCTGATCTAATGGGAGCTCACCAAGGCCAGCTGGACTGTGACTGAAAAAGCATGGGATAAAACCAGACTCTCTGAACATGGTGAACAATGAGGGCTGCTGAGAAGCCAAGGACAATGACACTGGGTTTTGATCCTACTGCATGTACTGGCTTTATGGAAGCCTTGCCTGTTTGGATGCTCACCTTCCTAGAACTGGATGGAGGGGGGAGGATCTTGGACTTCCCACAGGGCGGGGAATGCTGACTGCTCTTTGGACTGGAGAGGGAGGGGGAGAGAAATGGGAGGTGAGGAGGAGGCAGAACTTTTTAATAATAAATAAATAAATAAATAAATAAATAAATAAATAAATAAATAGTTAGAACTAATGGGTCAGGCAGTGTTTAAATCAATACAGTTTCTGTGTAGTTATTTCGGGTGTAAGCTAGCCAGGTGGCCAGGACAAACAAGCCTCCTATCCTCGCAACACATTCTGATAGGTGTAAGATGGTATCTAAGAGTCATTTTGATTTGGACTTCCCTGGTGAGCAATTCCTTAAATGTCTTTTGACCATTTGAGTTTCTTCTTTGAGAATTCTCTGTTTAAATCTTTACTCCATTTCTTAAGTTGGATTATTATTTTGGTATCTAGTTTCTTGAGTTCTTTATATAGATTGGAGATTAGCTCTCTCTCAGATGTGGGGTTGGTAAATATCTTTTCTGATTCTGTAGGCTGCCATTTTGTCAGTACAGAAATTTCTCAGGAAATTGGAACTCAAACTACATTAAGACCCAGCAATACCTTTCGTGGGCTTATACCCAAAGGAGGCACACTCACACCATAAATGCCATATAATTGACATTTTCTCAACCATGTTCATAGCAGCATTATTTTTCAAAGCCAGCACATGGAAATGACCTAGATGCCCATCAACTGAAGAATGGATAAAGAAAATGTGGCACATTTACTCAGCAGTAAAAAACAATGACAACTTGAAATTTACAGGCAAATGATGGAACTAGAATCCTGAGTGAGATAACCCAGGCCCAGAAAGACAAACATGGTATGTATTCACTCATAAGTGGATATTAGATGTACAGCAAAGGATAACCAAGCTGCACCCACAATCCCAGAGAAGCTAGCTAAAAAGGGGAACCCTAAGAGGGACACACATGGAAGATACCAAGAAGAAAAATAGTTAAGATCTCCTGGGTAAACTGGGAGGTGGGGGTAGAAGGGAGGGGATAGAGGATGGGAACAGGAGGGATCAAGAAGACAGAGTTAGAGGAGGGGTGAAAGGGGAGAGCAATGAAAGAGGTATCTTGATATCTGAGAGGGATGAGGGATCATATGAACAAGTGGAGTCAGGAACACGATGGGGAAAATCACAGACAACTAACCAGAGCTAATGGGAGTTCACAGACTATGATGGACTGGCAGCTGGGGAACCTGCATGGTACCAAACGAGACCCTCTGAATATGGGTGACAATTCTGTGACTTGATCTATTGGTGGGGGGGGTGGCACTGGGATCAGGATCTATCCCAGGTGTATGAACTGGCTTTTTTGAGCCCATTACTTAAGGAGGGATACCTTACTCAGCCTTGATATGGGTTGTGGGAGGGGAAGGGGGGACTTAGTCCTACCTCAAGTTGGTATGCCAGAAGGACTTAGCCCTCTGAGGAGTGGATAGGGGATGGGAGGGAAGGGAAACTAGGGTTGGTTTGTAAAATAAAAAGTAATTTTTTAAAATAAATGCAAAGCATGAAAAAAAACCTGCAGGCTCTCCATCACCCTTCATCAAAGCATCAGACTTCAAACTGCCTTTTCCTCTCTCTCTAGACACACACATAAACACTTATGATACATAGATATATAGTGTACTTATACATAAAGACAACTATACCTATCTCTAGCATGTCTACAGTACAGATATAAATGTAATCTCTAATTTCCTATTCCAGATTATGCTACAAGCTCACATCTTGGGACACCACTGTCCTGGGTTCTACATTATACAGATGGGCATGCCAGCTATTGAAACACCTGAAGATAAATATTCTATTAGTCAACTACAAACACACAGAACCTTCATAGGATTAGTAAAGTGTTTTGACTTAGTGTGTATGTGCATGTGTGGTTAGAATCACATGTGTATGGTGGGATACACATGCATGCATGAGTGCATATGTGTGCTGGGACATACATTCCTTTCCCTGGGCAGGAATTGTCTCTCCATTAGTGCAAGTGCTTGTATTTTTTTCTTTAATATTGTCTTAACTGTATTTAGCAAAGCACATCTATACTGTTCACTGAGTTAATTTCTGGGAATTTTATGCATTTATAACTATTATCAAATCTACTATCTAATATTATTTTCTACTTCATTGCTGATAAAGTAGAGGCACATGATTGGTTTTGGATTCAGAAAAGTGAATACTATATTCATGTGTGTGTGTGTGTGTGGTGGAATTCACATGTATGTGTATGGTGGGGTACACAGCATACATACGCGTGTACGTGCAGGCAAGAGGTGAGCTCAAAGGTATCATTACTCAGAAGCCAGCCACTTTGCTTTGTGTGTTTGTTTTTTAATAGCAGAAAGCAAAAAAAGGTGTATTCAATTGGACCACATTGAGAAGAGGGATATAGACGTAGCAACCAGCCTAGATAGAGTAGGGAGGGCCTTGATTCTGCCTCAATGCAATGTGCTATTCTTTTTTATACTTCCAATGGGAAGCCTTACCCTCTCTGAGGAGTGGATGTGGGTAGGATGGAAGAAGGTAGAAGGAGAAGGAGGAGGGTAAGGAGTGCAAACTGGGATTGGTACATAAAATAAGAAAAGATATATTTAAAAAAATTTTAAAAAGAGATATAGCAGTTCCCACAAGCTCATTTTTGAAGGCCTAAAATGATATTAAAGTTTAAATGAGGGTCACACATGCATATCTAAGCATCATGAATCAAGATGTGGTCCCAATCATCACTGAGTGGGCTTTATTTTCACCCTATAAGGTAATTTGACAAATATTTACAACTGTGCGAAATACCTTTCCAGACAAGCTCCCCCTCTGGCAGGCACTTTGTCTCCTTATGTGAGTTTTCTTGGGAAATTCCCGATGTCTTTGGGGGCCACTGTTTCCATAGTCTAATAGTCAGATTGGGAAATACATGTCACTTTAGAATATCTCAGTTATAATAGCCAGGCCTCTCATAATTTCGTATTTTCTCCCTTAGCAACTCAGTCTTCAGGTAGAATATATTTATGCTTAAATAAATGAACAGAATGCAAGTAGTAACCAAGCCCTGGCTTCAGCTGATGATGTTCTACAGCCCTTCAATGCACAGCCCTGTGTACATTCTGGTCCACGTATGAGGACACCTCTGACACTCCCAGGGCATCCAAGGTGCTTCCTGCTAACTCTTGAACAGATGTTAGAGTGCCAGCCATAGGATCCTCTCTTTGTTTCTCTATTTTGAAAAACCAAATCTCCCCATGCTTGTTGGTTCTCTCTATTTTGTGTCGCCTGGGAAAACCAGAAAAACTGAAATATTGTGTCTACATATAAATAAAGACAAACACTTATGTGAGTTAATCATCCCCAGAATTGAATAAAGATGACAGCTCCAAGAGAGAAAGATCATTCTCTGCTTTCTTCAGTATAGCTTGCTTATGATTTAGAAAAGTGAATACTGTATCCAATTAAACAAATGAAAGCATTCATTTTGACAAAATTTGACATAGTGATTCATAATTGTTTAACCCCAAAAAGTTAATCAGTATCTCTATGGCTACCTCATCATAATGCATCATTTGCCCATTGTTTGTTTGGCATTGCTTTTAGCATATACCAACATCTCATGTTTACATGCATCAGCTTATGGCTTCCATATATATTCTATTCCTGTTATAGGAGGCTGCTTGTTTGTTCCTGGCTGCTCAACCCCAAAATAATCACACAGAAACCATATTATTTGCAACACTGTTTGGCCAATAGCTTAAGCGTATTTCTGGCTAACTCATATCTTAAATTAACCTGTCTCCATTAATCTGTGTATCACAACAAGGCTGTGACTTACTAGGTAAAGTTCTGGCACCTATCTTCTGTGGGGCTACATGGCTTCTCACTGACTCCGCCTTCTTTCTCCCAGCATTCAGTTTAGTTTTCCCTGTGTAGCTCTACTCTGCCCTATCAGGCCAAGCCAGTTTCTTTATTCATTAATCAATAAAAGCAACACATAGACAAAAGGACCTCCCACATCATTTCCCATTTTCTGTTTAAATAATAAGGAAGGTTTTGACTTTAATGCCGAAAAATACATATAAAAAAACAGGTATCAAGTAAAAAATATAGTTACAATATTTATACCTAATTTATCTCTTATCATAACTAAGGAAAACTATAACTATCTATTCTTCAACTCCATCAAAGACTCCAGAAGGATATAATATTATTAAGTAAACAAGAAGTGTATTGTAAGCAACTTCCAAAACTCTAGAAATGACAGAGACATCTTGCTGCCTGGACAGTTACCCAAAGATCTTCTATACCATTGGGGCATCCATCTTCAGCCTACAGGCCCATAGCATCCAGCAGACTTTTCCACCAATGCAGGAAGTTTCAACGACAGTTTTGCCTATATTGGCAGTTACTTTCTTTGGTATCCTGAAGGCTGTCTAGCAGACTCTTTCATGAAAAAAAAAAACCCAAAGGAACATCTCACCTTTATGGAAATTTAGCAGTCATTTCTCTGTGGGTCCTTCATGTCCAGCTCATACATCATAACATAAATCAGTCCAGGCAAGAGCAGTTTATTGCCCAAATGACTAGCAAACTCAATAAGGAGCCTCTTCGATGCCCATTTTCCTCTTGAACTAATTGGTGCTGCCAGGAACAGATGTGTCTCATTGTCATGAAAAGTCTTCAGTTCTTAAAACATTTTAAATGCCATAGTCTGTAGTCTTTGAAAGATCTGAAGAATACCTATGCATCTGAAATATATCTCTGTACATCTAGAAAAACCTAACTAATATGTCTATAAACTTAATTATTATAGATGACTATTATATTTCTTAATTATTACATTATAGTTTTACATAAGAGGCACAAACACAATACTTTTATCAGGAACAGAAATATACATATAACAAAATTGATCTTAAATTTGTATCAATAAACCAATATCTGTACAAATGCAAAGTATCCATCTTTATAACATATCCCCTTTTAAATGTAAACAAACATGGGCATAGTTCTTGCCAAACTGCTTTTTGTTGGTCAAAGTAATTTTTGGGGGTGTTTACAGTGACCTTTTGGAGGGTGTTGGTCCATCAAATCACATTAGTCTGGAAGGATACCACAGGTTCTTATCCTCTGTGGAAACAAAAGGAGAACCTCTTTCCCAAAGCAACAAATCCTTAGAACCAAATTTGGATGTCAAGAAATCTTGAGAACTTATATGTTGGTTTAGTTTAGCAGCCATACAATGAAATGTTTCTCTGTACTTAGCTCATTCACAGTCAAAAAAATTCAAAGAAAACACAATGATATTCATAATCCAGACGCTCTGCGTATATTCCATTTTTATGTGGTTTATTTTTCTTTACTCCTTTTAATCAATGATTATTCGTATTCTGTCTGTTTAAAGACTTTGTTTTATTTTTTAAAAAAAAACATTTACTTCTTTTTATAATTCTCTATATTCTTTTTCTTCTCTCTCCCAAATCCTACGTACATTTATCTATCACTGTGACCCATTTAGAGGTCATTTCCATCTTGATTTGTCTTTATTACATATTTGTAATCCTTTTCTGACAACAACTGCTTTTTAAAATGCTAACCACTTCTTAAAAGCCTAAACATGGCATTGCTAGAGCAAATATGGCCCTGCCTGCTGTCTCCGCCCAGTCCTACATTGCGGAAGTTCATTCACTGATCTGAGACTGCCAGGTGGGAGCTGACCTCACCAACTCAATTCTGATAACCAACTGGCCCATGCTGCAACCAAGTATCTTGCAGCACACTGCCCACAAATCCCATTTGTGGTCTCCAGAAAGAGCCAGAGTTTGGGCTGGCAGCATGGCCCAGAGAGCCACGGTTTCTAAACTGCACAGCTCTTTTTCTGCTACCACTGAATCAGGAAAACCCCTCGTAAGGGAGCTGCGGCACACTGCCAGCAGCCACCAAAGTGCTGGCTACCAAGAAGCTGTGCTTAACTCTGTTTTGTGTGTGTGTGTGTGTGTGTGTGTGTGTGTGTGTGTGTGTGTAGAATTACTTTTAAAGCTTTCTCAGGTTTTACATGGATATAGCTAGCACGTGTGGCAGTACCAATTTGTTGTAGGAGGCCGCTTGTTTGTTCCCAGCTGCTGAGCCCTGAAATAATCACACAGAAACCATGTTACTTGCAATACTGTTTGGCCAATAGCTTAAGTGTATTTCTGGCTAACTCATATCTTAAATTAACCCATCATATTCCCATTTCCCTCTGTTTCTCATTTTTGAAGTTGGCATATCCATAAATGATCTAATATAACTTTGAGAAAGTTTGACAAAATTCAACAAATCCATCTCAAATATTTGCAGGCAGTTTATAGATGCATTTGGGGATATTTGGCTTGGATGCAATGTTCACTCATTCCCAACCCTGGACATGAAACATCTCCCTATTAGTCCAGGTGTTTGTTTGCTATCCTGTATCTTGTCCTAACTTTTCTTTAGAGCATTTCTATACTGTTCATTGGGTTACATTCTGGATATTTTATATAGATATGGCTATCACCAAATCTTACTGTCTAGTATTATTTTCTAGTTCATTACTGATAAAATAGAGGCACATTGTTGACTTATGTACTATTCTTGTACCTAGAAACACTGCTCAGATGTCTTACTAGTTTTTATACCAATCATGGAATAATTTTACAAATTTTTCATTTGGGAAAAAAAGTAATCATACCCTGTGCACATGTTGACAGTTGACTTTCCCCCCTTTCAATTGTAGTCATGTCATTTATATTTCATTTCATGATTTTTTAACATTTCTTTTCAAAATCTAGCACCTGAAGCGTGATTACGGGTCTGTTTGTGGGTTATAACTGGCATGCACAGTTCTCCAACTTCCCTCTGTGATTCTGATGTGTTTGCTCAGCTTTCCCCCATGATGGACCACTGCTCTATTTAGCACCGCCTGTGGGCTCAGCTAAGACAACAAAGAACTGGTGTAAGGCACGGGCTTTGCCTCTGAATCACTTACTGTCTCAGTGGGGAGACAAAACATATACTGGAAACCATCAGAATATTAAGTACTAAATTTTCTGGGAAATTATACACATGGAAGAACATTAAGATAAACGCTGTAGGAGACAGTGGGAAACAAAGAACAACTTGGTCATGTGTGAAGGGTTCCTTGTGACTGTAGATCTGATTTCTACAGAGGACAGTAAATTAAAAGGAGTTTGGCTGAGTGCCTTGGAAGTGGGTGGAAGTAGAGAGGCACTTCCACTGGGCTTCTAGGTTGTATTTCAGTTAAGTGCCTGAAAATGAAAAAAAAAAAAGAATTATGAGAGAGAAAGCAAAAACAATGTAAGGGCTTCAAATTACAATAGATTATTCAAACTGAAGTGGCTCTGATATGATTTTATAAATTAAAATACATGATTCATTCATTGATCCACACATACAAATATGTATGTGTGTGCGTGTGCAAGAATGTGTACCTGTGCGTGTTTGTATTTATATGTGGACTTGTGAGCATTTATGTGTGTAAGTGTGTGTGTGTGTGTGTAAGTGTATGTGTGTTCAGCTTCATGAAAGATGTATTAGCACCAGACTCCTTGCCCAGAAGCCACTTAGGGATTCTGTCCTGAATAGACATGGCAGAAAGGTGAGCAGCTCCCTTCTTTGATGGATTTCAATAAAAACATAAGAACATTCTAAGCACCTCTAAAAAAAAAGCACTATATTTGTACTACATTTCTGTCTTAGACTCATTTTTCGTTCTGTATTTCTTTTCATTTTTAAAATTTCATACATATGCACTGTATTCATATCATTTCTTTCTCCTTTCTTCTTCTTGGAATATAAATAAAATAGATAAATAGGGAGAGATAATAGATAGATAGATGA
This sequence comes from Microtus ochrogaster, assembly GCF_000317375.1. Classification (NCBI taxonomy): domain Eukaryota; kingdom Metazoa; phylum Chordata; class Mammalia; order Rodentia; family Cricetidae; genus Microtus; species Microtus ochrogaster. Next base: position 16,410,428 of record NC_022029.1, read on the forward strand.
TAGGTAGATAGATGATAGATAATAGCTAGATAGACAGATAGATGGATAGATAGATGATAGACAGATAGTTAGACATATATATTTATATATGAATATATACATAAAAACTGCTGAATTCATTTAGTTCTATTAACATACATATTTCCAGGGCTGGCCATTTTTACTCTGCCTTCCAAAGCATATGACTTTATTAAAATTAATAATTGGACAAGACCAGAGAAAAAGCATTAATTTCTAGGATCTCCTGCTTTGTTCTCAGTGAGTGCTCTACTGAACAGTCACAGCAGAGACATCACCAGGCCCTAGATGCAGCAATAGTGCTAAGCGGGTACCGAGTTGGGTCAGATGATTTGAGCAATCTTTGGAGCATTTTGAGTAATTCGATTTGTCGTCCACTTCTGATGATGATGCAGTGAGGAACCCCCTGTGGACCATCAGGCTATGTCAAAATGCCAGCTTTTAATTGAGAGTGCTGATGTTTGCTGGATTTATTTTCACCAGAAGTCACCGAGGCCACATTTTTAGAAATACCACAGAGTACCCACGTCTCCTGCTGGGGATGATTATTGTCAGTTGACAGGATCAAGGGCTCCTGGGAGGAAACTGCTTGGCATGTCTGTAGGGCTTTCTAGACTGGGGTTAACTGAGGTGGGAAGACGCACTCTCACTGGCTGTAGTATCATTTCATGAGCTGGGTCCCAGACTGACTAAGAAGAAGTGAACTCTGCTGTCATCATGTGCTCTCTGCCCGCTGACTGCAGATGCAACTTGATGATATGCTCCGTGGTCCCACCACCATGCCTTCCCTGCCATGATGGACATAGGCTTTCTTAAACTGTAAATCAAATGACTTTTTGTTATGTCAACTGCCCCTCATAGGCATTCTTGTCACAAGTAGGAATATGTGTGATATGCATATGCATACATCTCTGTGTGTGTAGTGTGTGTGTGTGTGTGTGTGTGTGTGTGTGTGTGTGTGTGTATCCCCAGCCAAATTTTGATAGCTAAAATGCTCACAATCCAGATCTGTAGTTTCCAACTTAATCCCTAACCCCCCTTTCCATGTAAAAGTGAAACTAACATTAATATGCATTATTTAAAATGCCTTTAATCCCAGCACTCGGGAGGCAGAGGCAGGCGGATCTCTGTGAGTTCGAGAACAGCCTGGTCTACAAAGCTAGTTCCAGGACAGGATCCAAAGCCACAGAGAAACCCTGTCTCGAAAAAAACAAAAAAACAAAAAAAATAAAATAAAATAATGAAATATTCTAATGGCAATATGAAGAAATTTAAATGAATATAATTTGTAACAAAATGACATACATTTTAGTACATCACTGTTTGGGCAAGCCTACCTAGGGACACAGATTTAGATGCTGTCTGCAAGTAGAACCTCCATAAGTACATATTAGTATAAATGAAACTTCCTGGCCATTTTCCTGTATTATCAGCTTTACGTCTGTCAATAATGGTATTTTCCAAAATGGAGAACATCATTTGGTAAAATCATGACCATACGATTAATAAAAAATGTTTCTCGATTTACATAGTGCCCATATTTTTGAAAACCTCAACAAAAGTTAAAACATAATGAAATATACTGTGAGTGAATATTACAAATGACACTTGCCGCCAGACTCAATTAATTATAAAAATTCATTTTTATCTGTTTGGATATCTTGTATATTATTCCAAAAATGCACAGGAACTACAGAATTACTGATTCTTTTCAGACTATTTCATCTATTGAAGACTATTATATATAGTTCATGTCTAGTAAATACTGATGACTCTTACCCAGTTCACTTGATAACCAAAACGTCTATATCTTAAGTTTCTAAGACAGCCCTTAAAATATAGCAATGACTGTTCTTTGTTTGCCACTTACTAAATGACTCAAACCATGTGTATGTTCCCATCACAGTGTTGGCTAATGTATGGGATCACCCAGTCTACATTCTGCCAGGAGGCATGGGACACAAATGATCATCAGTAGACATTATTATGTGTAAAGAATTCTACACATAAAGGGGATTTAAGCTACAGGAATTTGTAGGATGAACACACCACTTTGGTGAAGCATCAGAAAAGACATCCAAGAAAGTATACTTTCGGCAATGAGAGAAGAGGTCATGTTTAAAGAGAATCAAAAATGCTTGAGGTCTGTTTGGGGAAAAATACAATTGTAATCTCAGGTTTCTCAGGCAAAGATCTATCTTTTGTTCTTTTTGCCATTTTTAATTGTTTTTATCATGCTATACATTTTTCTTTGCTCTTCTCCCTTCCTCCCCCTCTCCTTCTACCTGCTCCTGTGACCCCCATACCCCCAATTTACTCAGAAGATCTTATCTTTTTCTCCTTCTTAGGTAGATCCATGTTTGCCTCTCTTAGGGTCCTCTTTGTTGTCTAGGTTGTCTGGGGTTGTGGAAAGTAGGCTGATTTTTTTTCTTTGCTTTATGTCTAGAGGCCACTTATAAGTGAGTACATGTTATATTTGTCTTTCTGGGTCTGGGTTACCTTACTCAATATGGTTTTCTCTAGATTCTTAAGTTTGCATGCAAATTTCAAGAAGTCATTTTTTATTGCTGTGTAGTACTCCAAAATGTACCACATTTTCTTTATCCATTCTTCATTTGATGGGCATCTAACCTGTTTCCATGTTCTGGCCATTAATGGGAAAAGATCTTCACTAACCCCACATTGAACAGAGGACTAATCTCAAAAATATACAAAGAACTCAGGAAACTTGACATCAAAAGAACAAATAATCCAATAAAAAAATAGGGTACAGACCTCAACAGAGAACTCTCAAAAGACAAATCTCAAATGGCTGAAAAACACTTAAGGAAACTCTCAGCATTCTTAATCATCAGAGAAATGAAAATCAAAACAACTCTGAGATTCCGTCGTATACGTGTGAGAACGGCCAAGATCAAAAACACTGATGACAGCTTATGCTGGAGAGGATGTGGGGCAAGGGGAGTGCTTCTCCATTGCTGGTGGGAACACAAACTTGTACAACCGCTTTAGAAATCAGTATAGTGATTTCTCAGAAAATTAGGAAACAATCTACCTCAAGACCCAGCAATACTGCTGTTGATAGAGGTTTCTGTCTTGTCCAATCCCTCAGCCATTCAGCCCCAAAGAAACACACAGAAGTCTATATTAATTAGAAACTGGTTGACCTGTTAACTCAGGTTTCTTATTAACTCTTATAGCCTACAATAACCCATAATTCTTGTTTGTGTTAGCCACATTAGTGATGTATTCTCATCTTGCTTCCTCTGTGTCTGGATGACACCTACAGACTCAGTCTTTTCTCCTCCCAGAATTCTCCTGTTCTCATTGCCCCACCTATATTTCCTGTATTAAAGCAATACAAGTGACAGGGTACAAGATCATTGTCCCACAGCATATTGCTGTTGGGTATATACCCAAAGGATGCTCAATCATACCACAAGGACATGTGCTCAACTTCTTTTTAATTCCATGTTAAAGGTCCCTGAAACTCTATGGGCCTTTCCTTTCTTATTACTATAGACAAAGAGACATTATAAATCTACCTATCATTCAGAACCTGATGATGTATGTTTCTCAGATACAAAAGGTTTCCTAAGCAATCATGTTTTTAGGTACATTCTAATAATAAATGGATCTCAGGTATGCCAAGGATGTAGACTTTTCATCCCAGGAACCAATGGTCATCATGGGTTTTATGATTTTTTTAAAAAAATGCTGGCAGGTCCTCCACAGAGCAGCCGTGAGCCCAGTAGGCCCACAGAGCAGCTAGACCCAGGCAGAGACAGCTGTGGGGCTCTGGAGCAGTTGCAAGTTCCCCGGGGTGCCATGTGGCAGTAGACAGTGGTGGCTGGTCCTGGCAGCAGGCAGACACATGGCAGGGGGCAGGAGACAGAAACATGGATAGACACAACATGTAGAGTAAAATTTAATATTTATTCAGGGGGTTATGGAGGGGAAAGGGAGAAGGGGGGCAGAGAGAGAAAGAGAGAGAAGGAAAAGAGGAGAAAGAGAAGAAATAGCAGGAGAGAAGGGGGGGGCACCCACCAGGAGGAGATAGAGATAAATCTAAGATGGCAATGAGAGGTCAGGGGTCACCGGGAATGGGCGTGGCTTGCCTCTTAAAGAGACCAAAACCATAACAATGGACCTTTCTTCTTCATTCTCCTTATCAGTCCTGTTCAGTGCAATTTTATATACTTGACACACTGCCTGCTTTCATCCTTTTAACTATGACACAGTGGTTCTCAACCTCGTAATGCTATGACCCTTTACTACATCCCCTCATGTTGTGGTGACTCCCCAACCATAGTTGTTTTTGCTGCTGTTTCTTAACTGTAATTTTACCACTGTTATGAATCATAGTGCAAATATTTTTGGAGATTGAATTTTATCAAAAGGGTCACAACCCATAGGTTGAGAACCACTGTTCTAACAGGTTATAACTCCCTTTCCTCTGAGTCTCCATAATCCTGCTCTTTACATTCCACACTGCATATGTGGAAATAACTTTGCCCAGTTTCCCATAGGATATAGAGAGCCCATCACGCGTGGACCTTGTGCAATCATTTCTTTCTGGGTTCACACACTTGTTTTCACACATAAAAACTTTACCCACTAGTGTCAGAGGGCTACTTCAGACAGGTCCAACCAGTGTGAAAGGCTCTGCCTATCAAAGGAACCAAGACAAAATTCACACCTGTTGATGAAGGAGCATGACTAAAGAATGCCTGAGTCCAAGGTAAGTAAAGGTGAGATACAAAGCAGGGATCTGAGAATTACAACTCCAGTGGTTTCCTAAAAAGCAAAGCTAGTCTGTTCCCATAAGGAAACTTATGCACAAAGAAACTGTTTCCTACCTGCTAGTAGAATTGGTCTGTTCCTACCCAGCACTTTCAGAGCAAATTTTTACTTCCTAAATGACAGAGGAGCCAAAAATGAATTTATAATCAAAATAGGAACTTTTAATTATGTGTGTGTGTGTATGTATGTATGGGTATGTGTTTGTATGTGTGCAGGTGTGAGAGTGTGTGTGCATGCTTGCATGTGTGTGTGCATGTGTGTGTGCATGTGTGTATGGGTATGTGCTTGTGTTGTGCACTGCGAGAGTGTGTGTGTGTGTGTGTGTGTGTGTGTGTGTGTGTGTGCATATGTGTATGTGTTTGTCCTACAGCTTATTCATGGAGGTCAGAGGGAAACTTGCAGAGGGTTTTTCTCTCCTACTGTGTGAGTCCTAGGGATTGAACATGGGCTGTCAGTCTTGGTAATAACCACCTTTACCTGCTGACCTGTCTTGCCAGCCCAGAAATAGGAACTCAGGGTCTGGATAGATAGATCTTAAGGAAACAATAAACAGTCAGTTTATTTAGGAAACTAACATGCAGCCTGCTGCTCCCTCACGAAGACATGATTCTTCTTGTCCAAGGTGATCAAGGGCAGAAAACAGAATGAACTCAAGAGCCACAACTATGTATCTTTTCATTCCGAATTGTTTAGGATCACCTCAAATACATTTCCGAAAGATTGAATAGGGGCTGTGCAGGTAAACTAACCAGCTTCCATAAGCTAAAAGTTGCCCCTTGTTATACATGACAGTTAATCTTATTGTCAACCTCATGGGATTTAAAGTGATCTACATGACAAAACTCAAGGTCTATCTATGAAGTTTAAATAGGATGGGAAGACCCACCCTGAAGCTGGGTTGCAAGATCCCATGAGCTGGGGACCATGACCAAATGAAAAACAGTCAGAATAGATCACCAGTGGTCATCTGTTTCTGTTTTCTGAACACATACCCAATAATAAGACCATCTTCCTTATTAGCCTGCACCTAGCCTTCCCTGCTGTGAGGAACAATACCCTCGGCATGTGAATGCCCCACCCTGCCCCTTAAGCTGTTTTTCCCTGGTATTCTTTGTTCAGCAGTAAGAAAAGTAACTAACACTATATCAAGTTGAGTTGTGAGGTGGCAGGTTCCTGAGCGTTAACAAGCTTGTCCTAATTAATCACCTCTGTGACTCTCGGTGTCTGTCCCTAAGGTAATATTCAGAAAGGTGAGGACTGGGAACTGAAAAAGAATTAATTTCTCAGTTCACAGTTAAAAAGCACTTATTATTCTTCGAGAGGACAGATGATCAACTCTCAGCATCCAGACGGGCCACAATAGGTGCTGTAACTCTAGATTTAGGGGATCAGAAGCCCCCTTCTAGTCTTTGCAGGCACCAGGCATGCAAGTGGTGCACAAACATACAGGCAGGCAAAACATGCACAATTATAAAATACAAATATTTCAATTAAAAACATTGTGTTCATGCTTAGTAGCTAGAATATTTTGTTGGATGTACAAAGCTAATGATATGCTATTGAGTACAGCGTTCATATACAAGTGGTTAATATGGATTTGTAACATCAGTTTTAAAGGGGAGAGGTTAAAATTAAAATCTTCATCCTATTATGTTTTTATTTTGTCAAGTTTGGTTGTTAATGTTGGAGGAGGCCACTTGTTGATTCCTGGCTGCTCAGCTAGCTTAGGCCTAAAATAATCACACAGAAACTGTTCGTTGATGAACCTTAGCAATAGTAAATAATCAATTCACACAGATGAAGAGATGTCTCTGTAGCATGCTAATATTCTATTGGATCATGTGGTAATTTTATGGTTACGTTTTTTAATGTTGGTTGCTTTAAATTTGTTTATTAATGTAATGGAAAGGAGATGCATACCCATACCATGCAGGTGTGTGGACGTGCAAGGACAACTTGTGCAAGAGTTGGTTCACCCCTTCCAGCATGTGGGTTCTGGGTACTGAGCTCAGCTCATCGGCCTTGGCACCAAACACCTTTATCTGCTGTGCCATTGTGTAACGCCTGGTGTTAGTTAGTTAGTTAGTTAGTTTTTGCAAGAGCTTCTAAAGTGGCTACTCTGGTTTACATTCCCACCACTAATGTATGAGGGTTTCTATTTCCTCGAACTCACACCAGCATGTATTGTTTACTTCCTTAATAATAGCTGTTATGACAAATGAAATCTCAGAGTAGTTTTGAGTTTTATTTTATTTCATTTCAAAAGAGTGGAAAAATATTTGCTAGCTATGCATCTGATACAGGATTAATGTTTATAATCTATGAGAAATTCAAAATGCCAGGGAATCAGTAAACATAGTTCACATCTATAATGCCAGTATTTGGGAAGATGAGGTAGGGGAATCAACATTAGTCTGAGCCTTGATGAGATCAGTCTGATCTCCTCTATGAGTTCTAGGTCAATCTGAGACACAGTATGAAACCCTGTCTCAATAATAATAATTTTAATAATAATACAGTGACCACTGAAATGTTGCAGGGAGACTTGATGTGTATGTGTGTGTGTGCTCATGTAGGTGTGTATTCCAGTGTGTGCAGGTAGGTGGGCATATATGTATTCATTCATGTAGAGTGTAGAGGGAAGAAAATGACATCAGGCATCTTCTATCCATCTGCACTTTACTTTTTTGAGCTAGGGTCTCATTAAACCTGAAGGTCACTCATTTGGCTAAGCAATGAGACCAGTGAGTTCCAACAATTCGCCAGTCTCTACCTCTCTAGCACTGTGCTTAAAGATGCATGAGGTCATGCCATCTACTATGTAGGCAATAGGAATCCAAACTTGGGTCCTCATGCTTGCATAATAGAAATTTCCCCAAATCACCCATCTCTTCCCCACTCTGGAATAGGAACAACAGACACTTCTACTTCAATGAACCCAAAAGATAGCAACATAAACAGAAAAATATCAAGTTCTCTGGAATCCTCTTCAGAGAGGAGTGGAATGAACTTGTTTTTACTAATATGCACTCACACAAATATATATATATATCATACACACAATATTATAATGAGGCTACATATACAACTACAAAGCTGACTTTCTTAGCACAATGTATTATGGGCATATGTACATGTAAGCACACAAATAATTCAATTACTTTAGACAGTTTCATAGAATTTCATTCTGTTGATAAAACACTATTTTTGCAAGTACAAACACTGCTACAGATGAAAAGCTCTTGCATAAGCCTTTGAAACATATGCAGTGATTTCTCTGAGGTTAATTTCTGGAAATAGAGCTGCTGGATGAAAAGTTAGGCGTGTTTTAATTGTTAGTCTGCATTGCAAAATTGCCGTCACAAGACTATATACTGTGTACTTTCCCAACAGAAGCTGAAACGACTCTTTGATCACACCGTCATCCACAGGGACAGCTTCAAAATCTTGATCAGCACACTATGTGAAAGGTTATAATCACTGTTGCTTTAAGGTATGTCTTTGATTTGTTTCATGTTATTGGCTTTTTTGCAGCAGGATAAATTGCCTTTACATATATTTTGCTCATTTTCTCTCTAGTTGTTCTTCGTTTTGCTACTGCTTTGTAGGAATCCTTCACGTAGTGAAAACATTAGCAGATGTGCCTCATGTGTGGTAGTAACACAGACAATACTAGTGAGCAGAAAAACAGTGACTGCCTCAGTTTGCCATGTGGAAATCTGCAAATGCTCAATCAGTCTTGTGGTCTTGTCCTTTGAGGTGTCTTGTTTCATGCCCAGCAATGAAATGCTTTTGTCTACTGAGAAGATTAAATTAAAATGTTCATCTTATAATAATAGTTTTCAATTAATATTTAATCCATTTAAGCTTTATTAACATGTGAAATGGATTTCTTGCTAATTCAAGACAATTCTTATTCAATATATTTGACTAAATAATCAACATTTTCTCCATTGATTAGAAGTGATTAACTCTATCATACATGATACTCTACCATAAATTAGACCCTGCTCATCATTTTTCTTACCAATTTATCTTTCTATTGTTACATCCAAATATAATTACCATTATACTTTCTTTATAACAAACACCAATCCACTGTAGTACATATCCCCATTTTCTCCCCCCCCCCATATATCCTGTCCATTATCATTCTCATTCTTCATCAGGAATAAATAATACATTTGTCAATTTTTAAAGACAGGCTCTTACTCTGTAACCCAGGCTAGCTTGGAACTCACTGTGTAGCCCAGGCTGGCCTCAAGCTTATTGCAATCCTCCTCCCTCAGCATACCAGAGTGCTAGGCTTATCTATATAAGCCACAACACTCAGCAAAGCAATATCTCTTAAACTGAACATGTCTATTGAATTAACATCAAATTTACAGACTGTTTTGGCCATAACTGACATCTTTATTACATCGTCTACTGTAGAAGACACATAAATCAAAATCAACTCCCAGCATTGCTTTGTACAGCTATGAACGTGTTCTTCATTTTTAAGCTAATTATAATAAAGCCTAATTATTACCATTAAATTATTATATCCATTTGACACCAAAGATTGAGTGTTAATTATAAAACAAATTAATTCTGCATTGACATTTGTTTCAGGTTATCGGATGACAGCTTTGTTAAAATGTGACATCTGATTGAAGAGAGATTCACCTAATAATTAAAATATTTGTGACTCTCCACTAATGGATAAAATTCTTCCCTACCAGTACGGAACCATGTTGGGACTCATTCTTCTGGGTGGAGGTATTCATAACATGAATTATGAGAGATAAAATAGTGTTTGCATGAAATCATAGTGAGTAAAATGTAGAGTAAAATCTTATTAGCTTTCTTGGTCTTTCTAGAGAAATGGAGTTTTGAGGAATGCTGCTAGTATTTAAAGTAGGTTACTATGACCCAAAGTTGGGTCCACTCTAAAGTCCTCTTACCCATCTCCCTGAATAATACAAACTGATTGATCAAAATGGGAGAAACATTTCTAAACTACAGATGGAATGCAAGTGATTTCCACTCCAGAAAAACCAACTGCATAAATGCCTGTTTCTGATGTAGCAAAAATTCATATTTGGGAAGCTAGGCTTGTGAGTTATAATGGAGGTATTGACATCCTTAATTTAAGATGACCCTTAAGTACCTAATACTCTCCTCATTGCATTTTGTCTGTAGCCTACAGCTAAGGGTATGTGACCAAGTGCCAAAATGCATGGTAGAGCTAGCTTTCAAGGTCCACAGAGCTTTAGGATAGAAAAGGCCAGGGGGTAAGGAGGCTTCAGAAAGATTTCAGAAGTAGAAATAAACAATGAAAATATGGGATTGATGAGTTCTGCTTAGATCTCAATCTAATATCACCACAATGAAACAAGGAAATATAAAATAATATTCTCTTGAACAAAGAAATAATAGGACACCTGAGTAGAGTTCCTTGACACTGGGAAGGATGCACATTTAATTAAAGAGCAATTGTTGGAAAACAGCAAACACAGATTCTGTCATTCATTTATTTCAGAAATAGAATAGTCATTTATTCAAGCAATGAAAATTTGTCCGCAGAACTGTCATGACAGGTGAAAAGATTCAAGGTAATAGCATACAGACAAACATGCATTAGTGGACTACATCATGTTAAATACTATGATGCTAGCAAGCAAGATGGTGCAGTGGATAAAGGTGCTTCCCACGAAACCTGATGGCCTTAGTTTGATCCCCAGAATCAACATGAAACATGAAAGAAGGATAGAATCAACTCCAATAGTTTGTTCTCTTCTCTATACCCAAATGAATATATATTGCAATATATTGCACTTAAAAACTCTGATGGGAAATCAGGCTGGCTAAAGAGATAAAGAAGACTGATTGATAAGGTCACAAGCTCAGATTTCTTGAGTGAATGACTATCTTGTGGAAGAGCATTCCAAGCAGAAGGATCCACAATGGTAAAAGCCCTCACGGCAGGGCCTCAGCGGGATCCACTGGAGCTGCTTCCTGCTAGAACTGACTACCTAGGAACAGTAGGAAATGAAACCAGAAAGGCAGTGCTAGTCAGAGCGCACACATCAATAAGTTTTATTAAGAGTTTAAATTTGTTCTAAACATGATCAGAATCCCCTGCAGGCTTTCAGGAAAGAGAAAGATGATCTTATTATGTTTCTGTAAAAACAATTACTCTTCACTGTTGGTATATTGAGAGCAATTAGGAGGAAGACAACGTGGACGAAGGGATGCCAGATTTGAAGTCCAACCAATCAAAAATGTGTTTTGAGGTTGGGTGGTAAACATGAAAAGTGGCAAGAGGTAGAATTTGTGATCTATCTTTAAATTGTAAACAATTGGTCCCGACTTCGTTGTTCATGTTCTCCCTCCTTCTGCTCCTCATTGGGACCTTGAGAGCTCAGTCCAGTGCTCCAGTGTGGGTCTATGTCTCTA
>NC_022029.1:16422406-16459131 GCF_000317375.1 Microtus ochrogaster
AAAAAAAAAATAAATTGTAAACAATTGGATTTGCTAATGGATGGGACATACCTAAGGCATGGACTAAGAAATAAATGCCCTAATCCCTCATGTCATCTTTTATCTTCTTAGGTCTCTGAATTCTCCAATCTGACCTCATTTTCTTTTTCAAGCTCCTTACTGTAGAGCAGTGGTTCTCCCCTCCCTAATGCTGTGACCTTTTCATACAGTTCCTCATGCTCTGGTGACCCCCAACCATACATTTATTTTCCTGCTTTTTCATAACTGCGATCTTGCTGCTGTTGTGAATCATAATGAAATTGTCTGTGTTTTCTGATGGTCTCAGGAAACCCATGTGAAAAGACCATTTGACCCTCAAAGGAATCATGACCCACCGGTTGAGAACCACTGCTCTCAGTCCTCTGGAACTCACCCATCGTCAGCCAAATCCCTATTGTCATCAGTATTTCCAATGAATGTTACCCATGCCTTCTTGCTCTAAGTGATCTGTCTCCCCTCTGAAGGATACTCTTCCTCTATAATCCATCACATGATCTGTTTATATCTCCACACCCTCCAAACTTTTGGGCATGGAGGAATCCCCCCATAATCCTGATTGCTACTTCTCATTGGTTTAAACATGAGAAACCCAGAAACTGAGCTTCCTGAAGAGCAATGGCAGTCCAATCTTGTCTGCAAAAATTCTTCTAAAAATGGTAAATTTTACATCCTAAGTGTTAGTAAAATTGAATAGTTTTCAAATATCTTCAAACACACCACCAGGCTTGACTTTACTTGTATTTAGCATTACTTTTTTTTTTTAAATGATGGGTCTATATACTTCTGTGTGTCTGTATGTGCACATGAGAGCAGGTTTCCTCAGAGGCCAGAAGAATGCATCGGATGCCCTTGTGCTGGAGTTACAGGTAGTTGTAAGACACCTAATCTGGGAGTTGGGAATCAAATGTGAGTCATTTTTAAGGTCAAACTTAAGTCCTGAGCCATTTCTCCAAATCAGAGGCTTGAGTTTTCATTCTCTTAGAACTGGCCATTTTCAAAATGGAACAGTGCTCCATACACAAGACTACACTGTGGCATACATAAAGCCTGATCTCCGAGACCCAGTTATGCATCTGCAAGGAACTGCTATCATAGAAGATGTGGAGGGAGAGGGCCTCATCATAATTATTTTCTCACTACAATACCTTGACAGTGGCCAATCAGTTGTGCTATAAGAAGTATTTACATGTGTTCACAGCCATGAGTCCTAACAGGGGTTTTCCCTGAAGGTGACTTTTTCCCTATACTATTCTTCACAGCCAAGAAGATTCTACACTGAGAAAATGTAGAAGAAGTGGGTTCTTCCCAACACTTGCTCACCCTCCACAGAGTACTTCACCACAGATGCATGGTCTGTATGTCAATTATGGGCAAAGTAAAAACTGGGGCCTCACACCTTCTTACTACATGTACCCATGGGAATCCCCAACCTCTGATGACACCTCAAGCATTTAGCAAAAGGACAACCAGTACTTCTTAGATATTTCCACAACAACCATTATGTAGCCCATTCATAAATGTCTTTATAGGCTAACTGTTTATATGACTGACTCACTAAGCCATGATGTCCTTGAGAAAACCTGTGATCCAAGCAGACTTGTCTACAATGCACAAAGAGAAAGTACAGTCGGTCATGTGGAAATCCTAAGTGCTATGCATCTACTCAATACTGCATTTTCAGCTACTCTCAAGTACACCCTCCTGAACTAGTTTTTATGATGTCTCCACATGTCCTTCCTTTGTAAAAGTCTGCCTTTCCATTCCAGCATAGTTTATGCTTGCAATAAAATGTTAAAGAAAGCTTTATTAGGAGATGTGAATAACAGAAAAAAAATCAGAGTTTTCTTGCCTTTCTAGCCAGGTTCTAAAGTTTAGTATCTGCAGGACAAATAGGTAGACAAAAAAAAAAATCTCAGACAGAAATAGATTTAATTTTAAACTCTGAATTGAAAAAGTCAACATGCTAGAAACTCAAGTGCAATTTTTACCTTTGAGGCAAAAGAACTTTCCCAGGAATCATGGAATTTTTCCTTTAAAGCATTACACTGACTGAATGTAGCCCACTACATAATTGTTAATGTTAAGTGATTTTCAGTGTTACTCACACCTGCAAAATATGTTCAACATCTCAAATGGTATATGATCAAAAGATGGGCTCTGTAGTCTAGGCAAGTGGACACAGAACATTATCTAGCACATTTTTGTACATAACTAGCATTATTACTATAATCAAATAGAGCATCAGGGAAAAATGCATCAAATAGCTGTTGCCTGTTGTAGGTGGGAGTGGAAATTGCCAAGGAGATCCTTAGATTTGCAAGCGATTTATAATAGCTAGGGTCTACATAAATAAAAACAAGATTGGAAGCCTGACATTACCTTAACCAAGTCTCAAATCTACAGTAGTCAGGTTGAAGTGGGAGAGGTATAACCGTGAACATATAGGTCTACTGAATGGAACACATTCCAGAATATGTTTATGCATGTATGCATAACTGGCTTGTCACAGAAGTAGCAAGGCATGTCCATCTGAAAAGACATTTTTTTTTCATAAGCTGGCACTGGGCCAAGCAAATATTCATTTGGAGAAATTCAAACCTTGGTCCTCATTTCACCTTATCTATAATAAATAACTAAAGATGGATGTTGACTGAAATGTAAAATTGAAAACTTTCAAGCTTACAGGGGAACTACAGAGAGAAGCATTCATAGTATTGTATTAGCCAAAGATTTCAGAAGGAGCACGCCAAAGTCCTAAATCATAGAGGAAAAGGAGGAGATACTCTGGATTGTATCAACAACTGTTAATGATCTGGTCTTTGGAAAACATCATCAAGAAAGCAAAATGACAAAATATTGCAATAAACATTCTGATAAATATTGACATCTAGAGGGCTCTAGAATATATTTTTTAAACTAATCCAAGAAAAAGACAAATAACTCAAAGTTTAAAAATAGACATTGGATGAGACGCTTTACATATACATATATATAACAAGTATATAAAAATTCCCAGTGCTACTAGAAAGAAGAAAAGTAATCTAAATAAAATTAGATGCTACTATTCACTTATTAGAGTAGTGGGGATTTTAAATATTCACAGCAGAAATGTTGATGAGGATGTGGGGATCTCATGCATCACTGATGGGGAGCTAAGCAGTAAAAGCATATTGGAAAACAGTTTGTCAATGTGTTTAATCATTGTGACTTAAACATTTGGTATGACGATTTGTGGGAGAATGCCTCTGGGCTCATCATTCTAGAGGATTCATCTGCTACCCAGGGGTGGGGGAGTTATCTGTCTGGATGGATTGTTTCCAGATTCTTGGGATCTTTCTTTTTTAAAATAAATTGAAGAAGTGCATATAATAGCAAAGGGTTATGTTTAGAAGCAAAGGGAATGCTTCCATAAAATTGCAGCTATTTGCTAGTAACAGTTCACTATTTTCAGGCTCCTTTTGTGGGTCCAGGAGGAGAAGTTATGTGAGATGCAAATTTTATCACTTATGATTTAATAGGCTTGAGTTGTAAGCATTTGTTTTTTTCCATGATGCATCTGATTTTAATCATATCCACACTGAATCATACACAGTCATAACATAGGAACTAGGGAGTTTCCCCCAAACTTTCACTCAAAGGAACCAGTTTGTCTTATTGCCATCCACCCAGACAAGTCCTGATTGTATCAGCTCATTTCCCCCAGTTTTAATACTTATTTCAGGATGTGTTTGGTTACAAGTGACATTACAAATGGGTTGCTAGGGAAGAATAATATTGTATAGTTTGAAATGGGGTGCACATGCTGTTCCTGGATGTAGATGGGATCCCAGGTTGCTGGTTGTTGAGCTGACAAACATACTTGCATGCCCCAACTCTGTGATAGTTCTGTTCTATTGAATGGAATTAATGAAACATCACAAGAATAATATCTACAAGGAATGTGATATCTTGAGTTTACAAGTGAGTTTAAAGCATTCCAATGTAGTCAGAGGCTGTTTGTTCATTTTCTGGCTGTCCAGACCTGAAATAACCACCCAGAAACTGCGTTAATTAAAACACTGCCTATTCACTTATGCATATTTCTAGCTAGCTCTTATATCTTAAATTAACACATTTCTATTGTTCTATGTATCATCACATGGCTGTGGCTTACTGAGTAAAATTCAGGCATCTGTCTCCTTTGGCAGCTACATGGCTTCTCTCTGACTCTGCCTACTCTCTCCTCTATTTGCTTGGAATACCCACCTTGCCCTATTCTGCACTACAATAGGCCCAAAGCATATTCTTTATTAACCAATGGTATTCACATCATGCAGAGGGCAATATCACATAACCTCTCCTTTTCTGTATAAATTAAAAGGAAGGTTTTAACTTTAACTCAGCAATATTATATACAACAAAAGAGTTATCAAGCAAGAATTATAGTTACAATATTTACATCTATTTTATCTTTTATCACAATTAAGGAAAACTATAACTATTTATTCTTTAACTCAAAAGACTCTAGAAGGATATAATATTATCTAAGTTAACAGGAAGTACATTATAAGCAACTTCCAAAACTAAAATTGACAGAGACATCCTGCTAAATGGACAGTCACCCAAAGTTCTTCTATATTGTTGCAAAATTCATCTTCAGCCTACAGCCTCATAGTATCCAGCAGAATTTTTTATGAAGCAGGAAATTTGAAGATCTTTTATGCCTTGTACTGGCAAAGTTCATCAGTTGTTTTTGTCTGAGTCCTGCAAAATGTCTGGCAGTTCTTTTATGAAGGAGAAACTTGGAAGGACTGTCTCACCTTTGTTAGGCAACTTAAGCAGTCATTTTTTGTGGGTCCTGCATGTCCAGTTCATAGAGCATAACATCAAGCAGTCTAGGCAAGAGCAAATTTTGCCCAAATGGCTAACAAATTCCATAAGGAGCCTCTTTGATGCCCATCTTCCTCTTGAAGTACATTGGTGCTGCCAGGAACAGATGTGTCTCATTGTCATGAAAAGTCCTAAGTTCTTAAACATTTTAAATGCCATATTTTGTTAACCCTTGAAAGGTTTGAAGAATAACTATCCATCTGAAATATGGATATCTAGAAAACCTAATTAACAAGCTTGACTACTATAGATTACTATCTATTAACCTGTATTTATTAATTTTACATTACACTTTAAAATGTGCAACTAGCATAAACCTGAAAGCCTTCTCCTAAAGAAGCTGTGCAACTTTTGTTGCCAATGCTGAGTCAGGAAGACTGCCTCTTAAAGGAGCCTTAGTGCCCTTGCTTGTAACATGAGGGACTTGCTTGTTGGAGTTTCTGTCCCACCCAGTACACCACAGCCAGCAAGCCCCAAAGAAAATCACACAGAGACCTCCATAAGTTATAAAACTGATTGTCCCATTAGTTCAGTCTTCTTATTAGCTCTTGTAGCTTATATTAACCCATTATTCTTATCTATGTTAGCCACATGGCTCAGTACCTTTTAGCCGGGCAGGTTACATCTTGCTTCTCTGTGGTCTGAGCTGGAATGGGAGGAATGGGCTTCCTCCTTTCTAGAATTCTCCGGTTCTCATGGCCCCACCTCTACTTCCTATCTGGTTGACCCGCCTATACTTCCTGCCTGGCCAATCATCATGTATTCAAAATATGACTGATAGAATACACACAATTCTCCTGCACCACTTGCTCACTGCCAGCAAACAGAGTCTATCCAAAAAAAAAAAAAATGCCAGATACCAAGAAGCCATGCTTAACTCTGTTCTTTTTTGTCTAGAATTTTTTAAAAAGTTTTTTTTGGGGGGGAGGGGAGGTTTACATGAATGTAGTCAGCCCCATGTTGGGCACCAATCTGTATTTGGAGGCTGCTTGTTCATTTTCTGGAGGCCCAGATGGACAGTTTTAAGGACAAGTGAATTCTAGGAAGCAAGAGTTAATTGTAGGCTATAGCAAAAGGCAAGCCTGGAATCTCAGCTTAGTTATCTGGCATTGTATTGGAACACATTTAATTTAACCTAAGCTCAAACAATTTAAAAATATCCCTCTAGACATAGTCGGAGTAGGGCAGTTAATAACAGAAGATGGCTAACTGTCCTGCAGTAGAGAAAGCTGTCCAGAGAAAGCAAGTAACCAACTTGTATTTTCAGACAACATATTAAAAACATTGAAGTATTATAAATAATTTAAGTAGCTAAGACTCATTAACTTTAACTTATTCTTTACAAGCACTCTATGAAATACTGATATGTTAGCTCTTTTGTTTCCTTGCCTTCTATTGTTTTAGCTTAATGAAGCTCCATTATTGTGAACAGCATTGTTTGTGATGGAAAACAGGATTCTTGGGTTGCAAGCCAGAACATTTCCCCATAAAATATTAGAAGATAAAGAAAATAAATTGTTTACATCTCCCTCCTAGCTTTCAACTTAGTTAAAAGCTATCTAAAACTCTGGCTGGTATCCTAGGACAGCACTGACCTGTCCAGCTGTCTAGAGTATAATGATCACATGTTTCATGAGTATGTTGCTTCAGAAAGCAGGAGGATTTGGGCAGTAATTCATGGTCTGAAATAAGCCACCAAGTGACTTGAGCAAGGTACATTGCCCTTCTCTTAGCCCTCTTCTTCAACCATCAAGTTGGCATCATGACACTGACATAAACTACATAGGGTGTTCAAAGTTTAGATGACTATGAGAGGTAGGTTTGAATGTTGCTTCTGTCCAAGTGGGAAATGAAAAAGGCTGTACATCAGAACATGCGTTCATTGCAAATGTAAAAGAAAAGGACAGTGATGAACCAGAAAGTGGGAGAAGAAGGAGTGCCAAGGCTGTTCAGATGCTCCTCTATGGCTAATGCTGTCTCAATCTCTGTTTATTGCTTCCTCTATCCTTGGTCTTCCAGCTGTCTTTCCCATTCTTCACATCTGACTCGAGGTATGGGCAGCATTGCCAAACAAACATCTGCCAAGGCTCTCCTCACCCCTACCAAGTAGGTGTTTAACAAGGGTTGCAATTCTAGGGCCTTCCATTCACTGTCACACCGCTCCACTCTCCTAAAGGTTCTACGATTAAACTCTTGCCAAGCACAGCAGATCCCACCTCATCTTCCTTGATCTGTTTAGTTCACAAGAAGTTCCTGCTTCAAGGTACAAACAGCTCAGTTATGCTGACCATTAATGTATCGTAACAATGGTACCAACACCACAGTAGACTTTAAAATCATTTCCAATCTAGTTATGTATGAAACTGGATTATGTGTCTCTGTGAATTTCTTACTCTGCATATCATACTAATTACTCAAGTGTTATTTATATATATCTCAAACTAATAAATAAAAGCTGAGGAGCCAATCTGTTACAAAGCTTCTTTGTAGCATGCTACCCCCAAAATACTCATAAAACACATTAAAAACCATCATTGAGCCACCATACAGACAGAATATTGCATGCATAATAAATAAATATTTTTAAAAAATCTCTCTCATCTATCTATCTATCTATCTATCTATCTATCTATCTATCTATCTCTATCATCTATAATGTTATTTAAAAAAAACCATCACTGACCTTTGTACACCCTGCCAACCCTATAAATGGATACACACTCAGGACATTTGTACATGAATGGTGGCTCTCAGCCCTTGCCTCGGGGTTGCACCAGGTTGCATCTATGTTTGAAAGCTTGTGACTTCAGGTT
Organism: Microtus ochrogaster; assembly: GCF_000317375.1. Lineage (NCBI taxonomy): Eukaryota > Metazoa > Chordata > Mammalia > Rodentia > Cricetidae > Microtus > Microtus ochrogaster. Next base: position 16,430,128 of record NC_022029.1, read on the forward strand.
CTGGTAATGTGTCACTGTTCTTTCTGTAAATTTGTTCTGTAAGGTCTGATACTCACATGGAAAAGTCATGCCCTGGGCATATATCAGTCAGTTAAGGAAAATTAACAAATACCCTGATGCCTAAGTTCTTGCAAATGTAGGAAATTGTTTCTTTGAAACCATTCTCATCAGTTTAAGTAAGTCAAATTGTTCATGTGTTTTCAATTTTCTCTTTAAGATGCAGACTGATCTGAAAGAAAGTTCATGAGTGAAGCATGGCAAAAGGTGATGTAAATGATATGCTTTATGTGATTAGTTTATCATGCCACCTATTTCAGGAAGGGGATGTAAGAAACAGGAGACAATCACTGTTAAATAGAGAGTTTTTCTTGTTTTCTACATGACTGAATCTTCTGATCTTTCCATTATAGGCTCCTTCAGAGGCAAATGACTATATGCATGATTTTGCGAAGTATTAAGCTTGGGGCTATAAAAGGGAAAGTCAATAAATGTTCATTGAGTATGTATAATGTGCCTACCATGGTGATTGGCAGTGGATCTGTGTGAACAAAGTAAAAATCTATGACCTTGGGCATCTTACAGTGAGGGTGCAGAAACATCATCATTTAAGTAATTATAATTCCATGGGATAAAGGGTATTTAAAACAAAGGCAGGAAACACCTAATCCAGATTGGCTACATAAGTAGCCACTTTAGAGAAAGAGAGAAGAAACAAATATAATAATCTGAAACAGGAAACCAGACACTGAGAGCCTTCTGTGTTAGAGTAAGAAGTTACATTTCACTTTGAGAACATGGAAAATTACTGTAAAATCTTTAAATAGAAACTAAGCATTGTTAGACTTTTTAAAAGGCATATTGCATGTGCAGTACAGAAATGAATTGAAAGAAAGGACATCTGGGGGTGTGGTGCGTAGAGCAAGTGGTCGCCTGTTTGGAGGGGTGGGCAGGAGAGATAGAGAGAAAGGAATTGGTATTTCAAAATGCTACAATCAATAGGACCTGATGATCAGCCAAATGTAAGGGGGGAAAAGGGGGAAGGGAGGACTTGAGAACGATGCAAAACTAGAAATAGTATGCATGAAATATTTAAAACGCCTGTGGGATATACCAATGGGCAGTTGTAATGAGTACCTGAATGTACAAATCTAAGAGATCGGTATGAACTTGGAGCTTTGAACATTCTCGCTTTCAGGTGGTGAATAAACTAAGTGTGGCTGCCGGGAGGGTGTGGGGTGTATACGGAGTAAGGAAAGAAGACAATCCAGACAATACGAAGCAGGATCAGCGTTGAAGGCACCCCTGAAGGAAGAGAACTGGCTGGAGGGTAGCAGGGGACCAAAGGAATGTAGTAAGCATGCATCGCGCAGGACCTCTATTTTAGGCAATGCCTGACAGGTGTCAGTAGTAGACAGCCTTACCAGGAATGTAAACTGAAGCCCCCAGAAGATGCCCTGTATCCCAGCTAGTGCTCCAAAGGTAATCAAATTTCAGAAACAGCAAAACTCTCAAATACATAATTTAATACACTTGGTGTGCTGCCTTGTTTTATGTCAACCTGACACAGGCTAGAGTCATTTGGGAAGAGAAAACTATCAGAAAACGTCCCTGCCAGACAGTCTACAAGTAAGACTGTGGCGCATGCTTCTTGATTAGTTATTAATAGGGGTGAAGAGCCACTCACTGTGAGCAGTGCTACTGCTGGCCTGGGCTAGTGGGCCAGGAGATGTCTAAGAAAGCTGGCTGAGCAAGTCACTTACGTGGCCTTCCTGCTCCCAGGTTCCTGCCCTGACTTCCCTCAATGATGCGCTGTTTAGTCTTGGTCCTTAGCATAGCAATAAGCAGCAAGATTGACACAGTTTCTTGCAAATCTAGGGATTTGCTTTCCAGCTTGGAGAAAGGAAATACACACCTGAGAAGATTCCAGTTAAAAACCCCATGCCTGTCAAAGACAAAGAACCAGGGCTTAGAGCAGTCCCATGGATTTGGATTTTCTTCATATGCAAAATGCAAATGATAGTTCCAGTTTACAGACAGAAAAAGCCTGGCACTGTTTTTAGTATATTGTAACCCTGTTAGCCATTGTCTATTAAATCCAAATGTATTGTTCTGTGGAATCCCTAAGCTCCAGGGGTCTTAAAATTCTGAGGCTGTTAAATGATCTAATTGCAAGCCTGGTGTTTCTTAAGTCTACTTATAGTGTCTTAAAATAGACACTGTCTACAAAAGCAAGAAGAAGTAAGAAAGCCTTCTGCATGAGTCCTGGCATTAGGTTGCTGATGGTCTTGAGTATATGCGGGGCCGAAAGGCAGCCAGTAGTGACACTGGCTGTGTTCAGGTCCCACTGCTGAGGCTTAGTGAGAAAAGAAAGGCAAAGAACTTAAAGGAGGAAAGGTGACAGTGTTGGAGACTTTGTGTCCTGTTGAGAAGCCAATAATGCCCAAGGAAAAGGACTTCAAATCATTTGAGACACGGGCAAAATAATAGACAACTAGTCAAGGTTTCCAAAAAGGAAACAATAAAAGAGTCACACATTTATTTACTAACTGCATTCCCTTTCTTTCCAGGTTTATTGGAACAAGGTGAACTAGAGTTTGGTCCAATGTCAGCCACATTCTAGACATGCATTGGAACATATTGCTTATAATTTTTGTGTTAATTTCCTTACCTGAAAATGAAGATAAAATATTTTATAAACATATATCAAACAATACATGTTAAATGTTAAGCATAATTTTGGGGCATGGTATACACTTAATTATTAAGCAATATGAATAATAAACACAGCATTTGTGCTCCTTTGAACATGTACACACAGGGGCATGCACCTGTGCACATACACACACACAATTTTTGGAAAATAAAATGTAGTTAATATTCCCTCCAAAGCCTACTGGTTGAAAAGGCCAGCCTGGCATGGAAAAAATAGGTAAGTGCATACAGAGATGATTCATCGAAAGTAAAATTGCTAATAGAGTGTTTGAGTCTATTCAAGCTGCTTCAAGAAAATGCCTTAGACTGGGTAATTCATAGATAGCCAAAATTTATTGTTTACCATCTTTTATCCTATGCTCCAAGACTATACTGACAAAGGCTGAGTGCCTGCCCCATCCACAGGACAGACTCTCCTGTCCCTGGATGAGGAAAAGACAGAGAGAGGAAACAGCATCTCTCTGCAGCCTCTCTATAAGGTTTGTATCTCTCACTGTGCATTGCTTCATTACCCCCCAGGTCCACTTTCCAACACCGTCTCCTTGGGAATTCAATTTAACATATAGATTTGAAGACACATGACATTCAAGCCCACAGATATGTAAAAAGACATCCAACTTCAAGTTTATTAATTTCAATTAAGATAAGCCTTTTAAAAAATAAATGATCTTGGCAAAGATCAAAAAGTTTGATGTAACTGGGTTTTTGCTAGATCAAGGGAAACAGACTTCCTCACAAATTGGTAGGGGATAACTGGTACCTAATCAGTTTGGAGGGCAAATTTGACAGCACCTACTCTACTGTTGATGGCTCATGGTCTTTAATTTGGCATTTCTGTGTATTTACTGGTCTCTATATTGGTATGTAAAAACAAATCATATAGACCTACCTCATCACACATCACTGATAATGTACAGATTTATAAACAATTTGACAGTAGATTGCCTTTTATATAGATTGTGGCAAATCAAATAAATGTTTAAATATAAGGTGGATTCATATGATTAAAGTAGTTTTAAATTTGCATTAGTCAGGGAAGCAGTCTTTAGACTATGCCTATAACCTTAGCTACTTGGAAGGATGAGGTAGGAAGATCATTTGAGGCCCAAAATCTAGGCCAGTGCAGGATACATAGCAAATATGTCCATCTAAAGAAAGTGTGGTATTAGGTGAATAAAGAATATTAAATTTCATTGCTGTTTTAGAAATGGAAAGCGGTCTATGTCCCAAACCCTGAAAGACATAGCAATAATGATTTCAACATATGTATTAAGTAAAACAAAATTCTCCTATTTAACAATTTAATGGTGGTATCCAAATACTCTCACTTCTAAAATTGCATGCCAAATACATTAACCTCAAATTAAGGAAAGAACTGACATAAAAGTATTGCAACTGATAAATGACGAAAGGTAGAACAATGGGCTGGAAATGGGACTTCTCAGTAAAACGTCTACTGAGAAAGCATAAGGACTTACCTGGGTTTGTATTCCCAGTACCCATGTGAATATAGGCACGATGACACACGTCTGCATTCCCAGCACTGGGCAGACATAGGCAGGAGGGGAGAAGGAGAGGGAGGAGGAGAGGAAATGAGGGGAGGGGAGGGAGGTGGGAGGGAGGAGGGGGAGAAGGGAAGGAGCAATTTAGGTAGCATCAGTGTAGAAATAGGAGCGGCGGGCTGCGTCCCGGCACCCGGCCGCCCACATGGCTAGCTCTACCCGAAATAATTACACGGACACTGTGTTCATTTAATCACCGCTTGGCCCTTTAGCTCTAGCCCTTACTGGCTAATTCTGATATCCCGATCAACCCATCTCTAATAATCTGTGAGCACCGGTCTTAGTGAGCACCGGTCTTACCGGGAGTGTATCTTCCCAGGAGCGGGGAGCATGGCGTCTCTCTGAGGCATCTGCTCCCGAGAGCAGAGCTGTGGAGTCTGACCTCACTTCCTCTTCCTCCCAGCATTCTGTTCTGTTTACTCCACCCACCTATGTTCTAAGCTATGAGCCCAAGCAGTTTGTTTATTACTTAACCAATGAAATCAACAGATTGATATATGACACTCCCACATCACATCAGATGTTGACCTCTAGACTCCGTATGTATGCACACATGTGCACCTGTCCACACACAAACGTGTACACACACATAAATTAGAATCCTATGAGAAAGGTCAGCTACCTGCTCACCAAAAATAATGTGCTTTCTAGACTCAGACGAGTGCCTACTGCAGACAGAAACTGTCTTTGGCCCACTCACTATGTTCACTGGTGGAATGAAGAAAACTGTGAAGTCCTGGGGGAAATGGCACAGCTTCCTGTGGAAAATGTCTCAGTACCTTAACTACTGCATGCAAGGCAGTCACCTGGACACAATATTTGCACTGGACCCTTAAGTGGGCCAAACAGTGGACATTTTCTAGATTAAGTAAGACACTGACATTTTGCGCTTACCAAAACAGCGAGTGTTTGGCTCAATAAGATGCTAATCAATGCCCCTTGGTGTAGAAGGATGAAGGGAACTACCACGTTCGGCATTACCCTGACACATGCGACCTACATGGTTGAGATGTAGAAGATGGTATGTGTAGCTACCGGGAAGGCATCACTAGACGGAAGCTGCCATCAGAAGTCATGAAAGATGGAGTGTTTTTGAATTATTGATTTAATGTTCCTTTTTTAAAAAGTACCTTTTACTGTAAAAATATATGGCAAAATGCTAGAGCGAAGTTTCATGAAGCATCCAGCCATTTATGACACCTATGCGTTGAACAAGGCTCTTAGCATCACTGTCAAATAGCTCTCATCACTCAGAACTAGTTATGTTCCTCGGACTTTCAATGAAGTAATTATAGACAATTGTCTATTATTAGGATTTTTTTTTTCTGAGAGGGTAAATGGAGCCCTTCCTGATGTCGCCTACCTAGGAGTCAGTTTTATTTGTGATGTTTCTGCCTTCATTAATCGCATAATAGTGTGGCAAAGGCCCCCTGCCTTACATTTCTGTCCCACATCCCCCTCACTCACTCACTTCCTGCTGTATTTAACAATAGGAACCTTACAGCTAACAGCTATCTGTGTCTCATGCCAATGTAATGATCCCTCCAAGGAGATCTTAGCCCGGCTGGGGGCAGGGAGCATGTTCAGTTCCCCTGCACAAGGCACAGTGTGGAGCACAGGGAAATGAATCATCATCTGCTGAATAAAACCACACCCTCATTTATCCAAAGACTTTCTGCAGTTTGGATTCCACCATACTCCCTTTTCAGAGGGAAGCCTGTAGTTTCATAGATGAATCTAGGCAAGTTGTTTAGCCTCCAGCTCCAGCCTAACGCACAAAGGAAACCACACAAAAAGCAATAGAAAACTACCTTGAGATCACCAGCCTAATGACACAGTCGCCACAGTGTAGGACGGTTCATGAAAAGAATGTTACTGCTGGAAAGTAAACGCGAGCATATTTTCCGAGATTCCGCCGTGTGTCTGCATCAGTATGCATGAGGCGGGTTTCTTTTTGGTGCTTGTCTGAGCTGCTTAAGGCTTTTGTCCTGTGGCAGGGCCCCTAATTACTATCTTGCATTTGTCCTAAAAATCCATAGCCTCCTTCTTTATTAGCTTCCCCCAGAAAAAAACAGAATCACGACACAGAACCTGAACTCAACCCAATTAGGGAACTTTTAAGTCGCCGTAAAAAGGAGTTCCTTGCATACCTCGTAAAACCCGCTTTCCAGAAATAGATCTGAAACATCCAGGTGGGCCAGAGCTAGCAAGTTCGCTTTCCTGACTCCTGGTCACCACTAATAAGAGAAAGGATGCCTGTGTCGCCCAGGCATGCTTCCTTCTCTGCCAAAAGGAACGCACAGTCCTCTAGAGGAAGCCAACCCTCCCAATCTCACGGCAGTTTAATGGGTATTCACCACTAATCTTCGCCCCAGTACATACAACATATGTAAGGATGCAATTGAGTGGCCCACTAACTTAGCCCTACTTAATGGATTAACACTCTTTGTAAAGTTTCCTTCCCAGGCCCCTATATGTTGTGTTCAATACAGAAGCTACAGTCAACCTATAAAACATGTCAGGTCATAGCTGGCCTCTCTCAGAGCTCTGCTGCAGCTTCCCACTTCACCTCAAAAGACAATGACCCAGAAAGTCCTAGACCAATGTAATAGCTGAAACCCCTCCCCCGCCCCAACCTGTTCCATCCATAGAAGGGCCATTAAAAAGCCTGTGCAGAGCCTTTAAACTGGTTGGTCACTTAATAAGGAAGACTCTTCTTCTAGACCATCACCACAGATAATTTCTGCAGTGCCTCTCAGATGGATTAACTACAACCTTCTCAACAAGAGATCCCAACACACATTATACTCACCCTTATTTTCCTACTTTATTTTTTCTCACACTATTATCTACCACTATATTAAAATGTGTTATTGATGTGTTTATTGTCTTCCTTCACCTAATATAAATAGAATTTTGTCTCCTCATTTAGCCAACCCATCCTCAGTACCTAAGTCATTCTAGGTGTGCAATGAGTATTCATTTAAAGGATGAATTAAATACCTATTGTCTGCATATATGCTTACAGACACAATCAGTGTACACCATAGTGTTACTGCGTGGCTAAGACAGCTTTCTATTGCTGTGATAAGTACCATGACAAAAAAGCAACATGGTGAGGGAAAGGTCAATCTAACTTACACATCCTGATCACAGTCCATAATTGAGGGGAGTCAGGTCAGCAACTCATGCAGGACCAGAGGCAGAAGCCATGGAGGTACAGTGCTTGCTGCTTGCTCCTCACGGCTTGTTCAGCTTGCTTTTTATGCAACTCAGGACTACCTGCCCAGAGGCGGTACCACCCACAGTAGCCCAGACCTCCCCTATCAACATTATTAATTAATAATTAATAATGTCATAATTAATTAATGACACACATGCCTACAGGTCAGTCTGACAGAGATTTTCAAACTCAAGGTTCCTTCTTTCCAGACTGCGTCAAGTTGAAAAAAAAAATAACCAGCACACTATTTGCAGACCACGTGGCTTAGTCTGAGAGCAGTAGGGGTCGTCTCTGGAGATAGAGATGCATACTTCTCGTCTATTACCATCATAGGACTCCAAATTACTGCGTTTGTTTTTCAGTTCAACCTCTTGCAGCACCACGGTCAAGGATGCCATCATAGTTTGCTGGATCTTGGTGTTCTACTTAAAAACACTATTTGGAACAGTTCTTCTACATCGTAGTTTTACATTACTTCCATTACCTTCTGCTAACGGAACACACAGTCTCCAGCTGTGCTTCATTAATTTCCCGTGTTTAGGGAAAGGTAGAGCTATGGGAAACAAAAATCATCAAGCCCTTTTATAATTTCAGTGCAATTTGGAAGAAATCCTGAGTTCTCCCGTTTTAAGATTTTTGTTTGTTTGTTTGTTTTTTTGTTTGTTTTTGTTTTTGTTTTTCAAGACAGGGTTTCCCTGTGGCTTTGGAGCCTGTTCTGGAACTAGCTCTGTAGATCAGGCTGGTCTCGAACTCACAGAGATCCACCTGCCTCTGCCTCCCGAGTGCTGGGATTAAAGGCGTGTGCCACCATCGCCAGGCTTGTTTTAAGATATTTTTAACCACAAAGTAAGTTGTCCCCAGATTCCGTACTACTTCTGGAGAAGGTATTTGATGGTCATTTGTTCCCAGGACCTTTACTTTGGATCTTCTTCCCGTTGAAACAATCTGAGGTTTAAAAAGCAACAAACATGTGCCTAACAGGCCGCATTCACGTTCCCCTCAAGTTCCACAAGAAAACAATGCTACCATTTTTCCAATCTCTACTTTCAGTGCCTAGTTTCTTGAGAAAATTGTTACCTTAAACAACAGAGACCCATTCGCAGACACTTTCCAGTGTGACTCAGAACAATGAAGGGATTCACGGTGAGGATATAGATTACTATTTACCCATCATGATGATAATTCTGCAATGTTAGAGCAAAGCTGAGCCTGCAGATAGGCTGGTTTGCTCAACGTTCCAAGGGTTCCAAGAGGCAGCATGAAAACATGGAGCTGGAGGCCTGCGCATGCCTGCAGTTCCGAGGAGCTGTGCCCCCCCCCTGCAGCAGTGCTGCATCTGGTGGGGACAGAAGCTCCTTATCGGAAACTTATGGCCTGGCACTTCCTGTGTTATTAAGGAAATGAATCATTAGCACTTGGCAACATTTACCAATCCTTAGCCAACGGATTACATAACCGCTCTTTGCATTTAATCATTTACTAAGGAGCTAAATTACTATTTTAATCTAATGTAAAAAGAGCTCTGATGTTGCTGGGGCTAATGAGAAATCGCTATATACATATTAGTGACTCCCACTCCTACATAATTGATACCCTATTTATATTGCAGCTTAGGGACAGTGTTTACTGGAACCTAGTTTAATTTTATCCCATCCCTTGCAAGGCATGGATATTTATGGGATTTAAATCAGGTATTTTGAATTAGGGAAGAGCCAACTGTATTTTATAGTCTTAGCTCCCACCAGATAGCATGTCTAATCCCACCTTCTAAATTTAGTTTCATGTGAGATGGGCCAATAAAAGTAACTGACTTAGAAGCATGGGGGCAGCTAGAAAATTTGGCTTTTGAGTTAAGACCAAAGATTAAAATGTGTCGGATAATGACAGAAATTCATCTACCACTGACCAACTTATCAAAATACACAGGAAGTCTCAGAATGAGAAAGGAAGTTGCAAGAATGCTAGAAAAGGGTTATTGTTGTTAAGTGATTGCCACATTTTTTTTTTAAAAAAACAAGTTTTTAATTCAAGAAAGTGGAAGTGGGGTCTGACGTCAGCACTAACAGATCAAAGCAATGATAGTTTTACAGGCAGAGCCATGCTTTCCTCTGGCCAGAGTCAGTGAGGGCCTGACAATGATAACGGTGAATATGTGAAGAAAGCAGGGGTGGGTAGCTTAGTGGTAGAGCAACTGCCTCACCTGCTCAGGAACCTGGGTTCAACTCTCAGCTACTTTTTAAGAGAGAGAAAACTAGTAGACATACATCACACAATTTAACTAAAACTATAAATCCACAGATCCCATACCTCCAACTAAACACAAGCCCAAAGACAAAATAAAAGAGGTCAAAGAGAAGGATTTCTAAAGTGAATAAAAAGCCATCAAGAGGGAACATGGCAGAGTCAAATTATAGATATATTCAAGCACAATCTCACCTATGTTATACCTATTAGAAGAAATATGATCTTAGGCATCACAAAAATAATATACTTTTTAATTTGATATGAAGTGTTTGCTCCCATGGATCCCTTAATAATACCTGACTATACTGAATAAGAAAATATTTTCATGGACATGGCCTTTCTACATGTCTATCTGGCTTAACAGTTGGATTTAACGTTCTCAATTCTTTTCACCTCATATCCATGGGGAATTTTAGATCAGGCTAGCATACATTTAAATGCACATCTCCAGTGAACAGGACCGTCAAAGGGTTCCTTTGTGCCAACCTTTCCAGATCAGAGTTTACAAGCCTGTTTAGTATTTAGCTATATCAAGTGTGCTGTGGTGGGTTTTAGTGAACCTACCGTCTCTACTACGATGGAATGGTTCTCCTAAAAGGTGAAGAAAGTGCCGGTCCTATACAATGGACATACCAAGGAGATCTATGAGAGGGAGGGAATAGGGAAGGGGAGAAGGAGGTGGGGAGAAGAGAAAAGAAGAGGGAAGGAGGAAGGAAAAGCAGGAAAAGAGAGATGACGGTGAGAGGGAGAAGGGATAATGACCATAAAGCCAGCACAAACCTAACTCTGTAATGAGACCTCTGGAGTTCTACATAAACTGCCTTTTTCGATGTTTTCCTTTTTCCCTGACTTAACTATCCTCCATGAACCCAGACTAGTCAGCAGTTCTTGGGAAAGAGTGTTTTTTCCCAACCAGGATGGGCTGCACCTGCAGTCCCCTTGCCTGTAGATCTCAACCCTGGCTTTTACCCTCCAGGTGCAGACACGCGAGTCCCTCAGAACTACCCTCCCGGCCTTTCCCACCTGGCTGTTTTCCAACATGCCAACATTTGAATTTCCCTCAATGTACTTCTCTGTAACTGAAATTCCTGACCCACTCCTTTGTGGAAAGGAAACTAAATCTACCTTCATGGCTATCATATCCCGAGAACTTAACATATGCCCAGCACATAATAAACCTGAATGAAACTTTGCTCACGGAGCAACTTTTAAGTCAAAGCTGTGCATTCTTCAGGACCCAGAACTCAACCCCTAAATCAGTAGTTCTCAACCTTACTGATGCTGCAACCCTTTAAGGGAGGGAGTTCCTCGTGTTGTGGTTACTCCCAATCATAAATTATTTTCATTGCCACTTCATAATGGTAATTTTGCCACTGTTATGATTTATAGTGTAAACATCTGATATACAACCCCTATGAAAGGGGCGCGACCCACAGGTTGAGAACCTCTTAACTCAGGTTGCAAAATCAGCTGAAGAGCAGTTGCTGTGATGCATGTATCAGGTTCTTTATTTTTTATGAAGGAAAACCTATCTGACCCTCCTTGTCATCTCCCTAAAGAGTTCATAACAACAGCAAGTGAGACAGGCTAGTCAATAGGTAGGAAACTTAGTTTAACTCACTTCAAAGATGAGCAGGTGAGGGCAAATATTTCTGTGAACTCCATCATTTCCCTGAGGAGTTCCTTCAGCTTACTACCTCAGTGCATAGAAAACCATTTCCCCTTGTCTTAGTTTGCATTACTATTGCTGTGACAAATCACCAGGACCCAAAGCCAGTTGGGGAGGAAAGGGTTTACTTGGCTTATGCTTCCACATCCATGGTGCTTCACTGAAGGAAATCAGGATGAGAAGGAATTCAATAGGGTGAGAACCTGGAGGCAGGAGCTGATGCAGAGGCCATGGAGTGGTGCTGCTTGCTGGCTTGCTCCTCGTGGTGTGCTTAGCAAGCTCTCTCATAGAACCAGGACCACCGATCTGGAGGTGCCACCACCCACAGCAGGCTGGGCATTCCCCCGTCCATCACTAATTAAGCAAACAACATACAGCCTGCTCTCACGGAGGCATTTTCGTGAGGTTCCCTCCTCTCAAACGTTAGCTTGTGTCAAGCTGGTATAAACTCATCTAGCGCACACCTCAAGTTGTTTGCTGTCCCTGAGCATTCACTCGGACCCCGAGAATCCTAGCAGGACTCTCCTTTGCCTATTTCTTAGCATTGTATTCCTAGAAAGTAGGCTTGACGAATGATGTAATTCTTCCTAGGACAAAGAGAAGACCTATAAACTGTCTGCCGCAGTGGCATTTCAACTGTATTTTAATAAATAAAGCTTTCCTGGGGATTAGGAGAGGAAAAGAGCCACACTGGTCAGTTTCACTGTCAGGCAGTGGTAACACACACCTCTAATCCCAGTGGTCACACTAGTTGCCACAGAAACCGGGCGGAACGTGCCTTTAATCCCAGTGGTGCACGCCTTTAATCTCAGAACTAGAGAGGATTAAAATGGGAGGAAACAGCTCTCAGATGCGTTCTCATTCTGAGATTCCTAGAGGCAGGATCACCATTTTCAGACTGAGGTCGAGGTAAAAGCCAGTGGCTGACTGCTTTGCTTTTTGGGTCTTCAGGTTGAACCCCAATTTCTTTCTCTGAGTTTTTATTAATCATACTTCAGTCTACTGTGAAAGTTGTAGGATCTCCAAGCTCACCCTGCCTTACCTACAATAATGGGGCACCTTTGCAGACACTTGCTCTGTAGAGTTGCAGAGTCACGCATTCAGGAGAACCAGGCACATGTTAGATCTAACACTCTCCTTACAGCATCTGAACACATCCTTGGCAATTGTCCTTAAACTTGTATTTAGTAGATAAAAGGCAGAGACAAGGCTCACATCCATGAGCGGAGGAGATTCCCACATGCCTGCCACCCGTTGGTGTCCCACTAAAATACTGTTAGAAGCATGTCGGCACAAAGTTCTAGTCCTGTGGAACCTAAGGCAAACATAAAGAAGTGGGTGGCATCTGTGCGGAGGAGCTCTGCCAGCTCTCTTAGTTTCACTTCCTTTTGCAGTGGTAAGGCACCCTGATGAAAGCAACTGCAGAGAGGGAGGGTCTGTTCAACTCACGGTTCCAGGTTATGCTCCATCCTTGAGAGTAAGGCAAGGTGAGAAGAACCGGACGCAACTGCTCCCAGCCACAGTCAACAGCAGAGAGCAACGAATACATGTATGTGTGCTGTGCATGTGTGCTTGTGTTCAGCTGGCTTTCTCTATCTTCTGCAACCCAGAATGCCCGGCCCAGGAAAGAGTGCCGCCCACAGAGGCGGGGTCTTTTCGCCTCATTAACAGAATAAAAATAGTCTCCCACAGATGATCCCCGTCCACAGGCCAACCAAATCTAGGAATGTCGCACTACCTCTCTTCACAGCTGATTCTAGACTGTGTCAAACTGACAATTAAAGTCGGTCATCAACCAGCAGCAGGATGCTCCACGTTCCAGGGCAGCAGAACTTCCTTAGAACTCAGGGAAAAAGATGACTTTTACAGCACAAGCCATCAGGAGAGCTGATGATATTATTTCCTACTTATGTTACATCTTTGTATTAGCCTGCCCCTAACACTGAGAACAACATGGGAAGACAGGGCAGCCCACAGCTCTTTTCCATTACAGCCTTTTATTTCCTGGCAGTATCAGCCAAAGTAGAGAATCTGATAGACCACCACGTCCATCAGGAGACAAAATCAAACAGTTGAACGACTTTTGTAGGACATTTCTGCTCCACTATGAAAGAAGTAGGTGGCTTCATACGGAAAGTACATACGGAAAATACAAATTGTGAAAACTTGGAGATGCTACTTCTTCACTTAGATGCACTTACACTTTCATTAAAAACGGCTAGACAGATGGCTAGTGTTTAAGAACACTTCTTGATCTTCTAGAGCAGAGGTTCTCAACCTTCCTAATGCTGTGACCCTATAATACGGTTCCTCAGGTAATGGTAACCCCCAACCATAACATTAATTTTGTTGCTACTTCATAACTATAATTTTGCTACTGTTATGAATTGTAAAGTAAAATATCTGATATGTAGGATATCTAAGATGTGACAAGGGTCATTCGACCCCAAAGGGGCATGACCCATAGATTGAGAACCATTGTACCCAATTCTAGTTCCCAGAACCATTGACAGCTTATACAACTGTCTTTAACTCCATTTCGGGGCATCTGATGCCTTCTTATGGCCTCTGTAGGCACCCCTACTCCAGTGGCATAGATTCACACAAAGGTGCACACATAAACATAAATAGAAAAGATTAAAACAAATCTTTTAAAAGCTATACACACCATGAAAATGAATGACATTCTTGATAATAATTTAATTTTCTGTTTTCTTGTATATGTGTGTACAATATGCATGAGTGTGTGTTTCTGTTTATATTTGTGGGCACACACATGTAGATGTAGAGATCAGAGGTTGACATCGCGTCTTTCTCAACTATTCTCCACTTGAGACAGTCTCTTACTTGAATTCAAAGCTCCCTGATCCCTCTAGTCTAGAAATTTAGCTTGTTCTGTGGAACCAGTCTCCATTTCCTGAGCAATGGGACCACACAGATGGGTGACCACAGCTCCTTGGTTTTTATTGAGGTTCTATGGATACGAAATATGGCCTTCATAATTGAACAGCAAGTGCTTTGTGCAGGTATCATCCGCCTTGGGCTGTCCCTGTTGTCCCTGAATGATTTAGGGACAAGAAGAGTACCTCAATATGCTCATGCAGATTGCTGTTCCTCAAGAAATAAAACCAATTGCGTCTGGCCCAGTGTCTTATTCAGGGCTACTATTGCTGTAATAAAACACCATGACCAAAAACAAGTTGGGGACGAATGGGTTTATTTGGCTTACACTTCCACATCACTGTTTATCACTGAAGGAAGTCAGGACAGGAACTCAAACAAGGCAGGAACCTGGAGGCAGGAGCTGATGCAGAGGCCATGGATAGAGGCTGTTTGGTGGCTTGCTTGACATAGCTTGATCAATCTGTTTTATTATAAAACCCGTCAGACCACCCAGAATGGTCTGGAACCATCCCATCAATCACTAATTAAGAAAATGTCCTACAGGCTTGCATAAAGCTTGCTGTAGTAGAGGCATTTTCTCCACTGAGGCTCCCTCCTTTCCAGTGACGTGAGTGCAGCATGTATTAAGTTGACATAAACTAGCCAGCACTCCCTGGACTCCCCTTGTCTTCAACTAGTGTCCCAAAATAGTAGCGGGCAGATTCACTAGCTTGTGACTAGGGTAAAAGTCTCAGATTCACAATTTTCATACCAATCACAAAGTTACCAAGAAGTGTGAAAGATCTGGGTTGGTTCTAAAATTTCTAAGAAGTTGAAACTTTTTGTCATTTAATGAGAATTCCCCACCTTGGGATCTCATCTGCTGCTGCACGAGTTGGTTTGGGTTCTGTCTTCCTCTATCCCATTTAATCAAACCACACTGGGATCTTTTTTTTTCCCCAGCATACTCTAGAGGTAATGAAAATGTCAGCATTTCCCTTAATTGGTCTTTTTCTACAAGGCCTCGTTATTTAAATATTTTCCTTAATCTACTTAACTCACTTATTTTTACTGTGCACTCCTGACGATTTCTTTCTTTTTCCCATCATCTATATAAATTGATAGTTTAAGACAGATTAACACCCTGGTCGGTGTGTCTTTATTACATATTCAAACATCTTAGAAAAGTTTTTGTCAA
The DNA here is from genome assembly GCF_000317375.1 of Microtus ochrogaster. Lineage (NCBI taxonomy): Eukaryota > Metazoa > Chordata > Mammalia > Rodentia > Cricetidae > Microtus > Microtus ochrogaster. The sequence continues at coordinate 16,445,619 of NC_022029.1, forward strand.
ATTATCTAATCTGGGCTGACATATCACAGCCTGCCTTCTCTTCATTTTTGAATTCAGTCACAAAGATTCCAACAAGGTGTAGAAGGAAGAATTTTTCTTTAAGATATTCTCAAACTTACAAATTGCAATTTTGCACAAATTATGCATGTGCCATGTTATGAATATGCATGTGTAGTACAAAAAGATGAATTTTTGAAAACTAACCCAAATTTATTATGTGTATTGTCAGATATGAGTTAAAACCATGTAAGAAGACTTACATGTTGCTCTTGCTTGTATGATCGAGATCCTTTGCTTTGGTAATAGACAAAAACATATATGGAAAAAGTATTTACAAAAGAGTAGCCAGTAGAGACTACAGATATGGCTCAATATTTAAGAGTGTTCGCTGTTCTTTTAGAGGACCTGGGGTCGAATCCCAGCACACATCTGGCAGCTCACAACTGTTTCTAACTCCAGTTTCAAGAGAGCTGATACTCTTTTCTGGATGCTGCAAGTACCACACATGCAGGTGGTGCACAGACGTACTTGCAGACAAAATACTCCTACATATAAAATGAAAAAAATTTTAAGTACTCAATAGTAATAAAAGAAAAATCTTTTTCAATCAATTCATTCCGTGTTATGAAGATCTATAAATACTCCTTCTCAACTGTTGTAGCGAATCAAAACCCTGCCCCACATGCTTTCCTGAGTGATGGCCATCTTCTCACCCTTCCCATCCATTCCATACAAGCATTTCTCTCTCCCACCACTACTTCCCACACCAGCGGGAGTGGAATGATTCATTTAATCCCTCCCACCAACATAGAGATATAATTCAGGCCTGCTTCTAGAATTATTTGCAAACTGAACATTTTCTTTCCTTGACACCTCCTAAACATATCCAACTCCTAAACATATTTACCCATATTTACTCTAAGATTCCATTAACTTTAAATAACTCTTAAAAAAATAAGATTACACTGTTGGACTTTGGTTTTTGACCTGGTTCTTCTGTAAACGTTGTCATTGAAGCAATGGACAGAAAAAATTCAACTCATTGAAGGTGGAGATGATTTATCCTCAATGTGGTCTATGCTATAACTTAAAGACAGTGGGCTGCACCAGTTAAGGAAGTATGTCTCCCCCCCCCACACACACACAGCCTCTTTAGACCATATAGTGAATGAAAGCCAAGGCCGTCTTGAGAATCCGTCAGAGGAGAATTTGCCAAAGGAGAAATGTGCACTTCAAGTCATCTTACCAACAGAATTACTTGCTTTATATAAAATTGTTTTTAGACGAGAAAAATTGCATGAACATAAAATAAAAGGTGATATGAGGCAAGGCTATGTTTGACCCACTTATTCTTTTTTATTATTTATTTATTTATTAAAGATTTCTGCCTCCTCCCTGCCACCACCTCCCATTTCCCTCCCCCTCCCCCAATCAAGTCCCCCTCCCTCGTCAGCCCAAAGAGAAATCAGGGTTCCCTATCCTGTGGGAAGTCCAAGGACCACCCACCTCCTTCCAGGTCTAGTTAGGTGAGCATCCAAATTGCCTAGGCTCCCTCAAAGCCAGTACATGCAGTAGGATCAAAAACCCATTGCCATTGTGCTTGAGTTCTCAGTAGTCCTCATTGACCGCTATGTTCAGGGAGTCCGGTTTTATTTTAATTTTTTTATTTTTTTGATTTCGCCTTTAATCCTAGCACTCGGGAGGCAGAGGCAGGCGGATCTCTGTGAGTTCAGCGAGCCCGGTTTTATCCCATGCTTTTTCAGACCCAAGCCAGCTGGCCTTGGTGAATTCCTGATAGAACATCCCCATTGTCTCAGTGTGTGGGTGCACCCCTCGCGGTCCTGAGTTTCTTGCTCGTGCTCTCTCTCCTTCTGCTCCTGATTTGGACCTTGGGATTTTAGTCCGGTGCTCCAATGTGGGTCTCTGTCTCTGTCTCTGTCTCCTTTCATCGCCTGATAAAGGTTATTATCCAGAAGGATGCCTATATGTTTTTCTTTGGGTTCACCTTCGTATTTAGCTTCTCTAGGATCACAAATTATAGGCCCAATGTCCTTTATTTATGGCTAGAAACCAAATATGAGTGAGTACATCCCATGTTCTTCCTTTTGCGTCTGGTTTGCCTAACTCAGGATAGTGTTTTCTATTTCCGTCCATTTGCATGCAAAAGGGAGAAGATCTTCACCAACCCTGCAACTGACAAAGGTCTGATCTCCAAAATATATAAAGAACTCAAGAAACTAGACTGTAAAAGGCCAATCAACCCAATTATAAAATGGGGCACTGAGCTGAACAGAGAATTCTCAACAAATGGCCAAAAGACACTTAAGGTCATGCTCAACTTCCTTAGCAATCAGGGAAATGCAAATCAAGACAACTTTAAGATACCATCTTACACCTGTCAGAATGGCTAAAATCAAAAACACCAATGATAGCCTTTGCTGGAGAGGGTGTGGAGAAAGGGATACACTCATCCATTGCTGGTGGGAATGCAAACTTGTGCAACCACTATGGAAAGCAGTGTGGCGGTTTCTCAGGAAATTCGGGATCAACCTACCCCTGGACCCAGTAATACCACTCTTAGGAATATACCCAAGAGATGCCCTATCATACAACAAAAGTATATGCTCAACTATGTTTATTCATAGCAGCATTGTTTGTAATAGCCAGAACCTGGAAACAACCTAGATGCCCTTCAATAGAAGAATGGATGAAAAAAGTATGGAATATATACATATTAGAGTACTACTCAGCAGTAAAAAACAAGGACTTCTTGAATTTTGCCCCACTTATTCTAAGTATATAGAAAGTTTGAGTGCGATCGGGAGGTGTTGCATGGTGAAAAACAAGACCACAAAGGAGAAAAGGTTAATCTGAGCCAGAGCCTGAACCTTTGCCAGACTTTCACGTGCTGTAGGCTCTAATTTTGGCTCAGTTTGTCTGGGTGAATGAACTTAATGGATTGTGAAGTTTTAGATCCATGAGATTTCGCTTGCTGTAAAACTTACAGATCTTACAGTATGAAGACCCATGGGCTCCAGAGACCAAACTCACGCTCATGATACCCGTAGGAGGGAGACAGCCCCTCAACTCTAAAGACTTTTGCAATTCTAGAAGCTTGGATCTTCCTGAAAATAGAGGTGAAGAGAGGAGCTAGTACCTGCTTTGATTCATGAGGGACTGAGCTCACCCCTAGTGTTGACTCCTTATCTTTTATTCCTGCCTTCTGTCCTTCTTGGCAGTCTTTCTTATTCCTCCTCCCTCTCCCTGTTTAGAGCTCCATTGCTACATCTCCACTCACCCAGCTACTGAAGAGCAAGAAAATTTTAAACACTAGAAAATCTACCCAAAATACAGGTTCTCATAGGAGACAACATATTGGTTACATGTTCCATACCATTAGTGAGATTCTGGGCCAAACCTGCTCTTCATAGATAACCTGCAGCCATGATGTGTTATCCAGGGTGTTAACATATGGGAAAATTAGGCTTCCTTTGGTATATTCAATGAGTGTAATTTTAAACTATTTCATTTTTAGTTGATACATATTAGCATAAAATTGCACACAATAGCAGGGCACTATGCATTTTCTCAATACCATTATATTGTTTGTTTAAATCAGGCTGAGCACGTGGGTCTCCTCCACCACCTCTCATTTCTTCTATTTCTGAGCAATGTATTTCATAACTTTTATCTGTAATAACCCTTGCTTCTGACTTTAATTTAAAACACATGAGCAGCCTTTCCTGACTTCTCTATCCTCTGTGGCCTCCCAGCCTCTAGTAACGATGTTTCTGCTCTCAACTCTATCATCTCAACATCTCTGCATTTCTCAACTATTGGAAAGTTGGCTGGTATCATGTTTCTGCCAGGAAAGGAAAATCAGAACAGCAATCTCTCAAGAATGAACAGGGCTTGCATTTCTTCTAGCCTAGAAATTACAAAGGGTAGCAATACCATTCATATCGGGGCCCTGTGCCGATCTCTAACGTGCGCAGAGCAAATCCCAGTGTTTCTCAGACACTTGCTGTAGTCACTGAAGGTTGCACCACAAGCAAGATGTAAGTGGTTTTCGATAACATTTTGAAATCTTGAAGGGAGAACTATGTGTTTGACTGTGTAAATAAGATTTTGCTTTTCCTTCTGTAGAAAATCCTAACCATTGCAAGTGTTAAAGAGGGAGGGAGAGAGGGGGGGGGACAGAGGGAGGAAGGTGAGAGTGGGAAGATGGGAGAGAGGAAGGGATTAGAAAAGATTGATTACTACAAGTGTTGGGAAGGAAAATAGAAAGGGAGGGAGGGAGGGAGGGAGGGAGGGAGGGAGGGAAATGAGAGGGAGAAAGAGTGAGGCAGCAAGACAGCAAGAGAAAAACTGACAGATCAAGGGGGAGACAGAGAGAGGGAGGGAAAGAGAGAGAGAGAGAGAGAGAGAGAGAGAGAGAGAGAGAGAGAACAAACAAACACAATACAGTAAAACCTTAGGATTCTACAGGTAACTAACTCAACCCAGTACCAGTTAACTAGGTCTCTTCCAGAAATAACATTCAAAGTTTCCCAGGCTCTCCCTTAGCCATCCTCATGGTTGGTGTTATCGCTAAGACAGCTGTAATTATGGAACTAAAACTTATTTTCACTCTAAACTTTGTTGCCAGGTCTAAAGCCACAATATATTTGCATGACCTGGCAGAGCTAAGGGTAGAATCAGACACTGAACTTTATTCCTAAACCCCAGAATCAACAGACACCTTGCTTTGTCTCAGATAAATACTTTTTTAATCCCCAAATTATCTACATTTAGTGTCAAGTAAATTCGCCCATTAGTTCTTTGGTTGAAAGAAAAGCAAAACATGTAAAGTGAGCTTAACTTTCCTTGGTTGTTAATACTTTAATCTGATTTAAAATATAAAAATTAACGCCTGATATGTTATAATATTATGACTCTAAGTATTCATTGGATTCTTCCCTCGGAGGATCTCTTGGCGCTATTGAAAGAGAAGTCATCAACTGTAAAAGGTTAATCAACTCAAACTCAACAAAAGGTCTGACTTTAATTGAAAGTCCAAATGTCAAAATCTGAGACAGGCTTTAAATTTAGAACCAAACAAATTTAACATGTAGGATGCTAAAAAGTCTCATTTAAATTCTCATCTCCAAATCTTTGCTAGGATGACAGTACATATTTTGTGAGAATGACAGCAGACACTATCTGAAACAATAGCACAGACTACAAGGATAATTGCAGGCCACATATGCAGAAATGCTGGTGGGAAATATTATTATGTCATAAATGTCGTTGTATAGATTTAACCTTGGACTGACGATAGCCTCAGAAAAGGAAAGTGGGGAGTGTTCATCTCACTTCTCCTTTCAGTGGAGGATTTTCTGTACGCTTGGTGTTCTTTCTGCCTTATTGTCCTACCCAGTGAACCTGGGTAAGAAAATTATATTTCATTAACTGGTTTTGAGTTATGACTTATTTGTATCTGATGGATGATCTCTTCAGGTTATCTATTTATTCTTGACTGCATTTCCTGTAGTTTATGTCCTTCAAGAAAATTGATCATGTCACCTAAATTGTCAAATGGCATAGAGTTTTTCATTATCTAGTCTTTATTGTCCTTTCAATATCCAAAAGATCTCCTGGATTTCTTCTTTAATTCCTGATACAGGGAGAAAGTATCTGCTCTGCTTTGGTTTCTTCATCAGCCTGCCTCAACCACTTTCTCTTTTTTTATTCCTTTCTCCAAAGACCTTCTATTTTTATCAGTTTACTTTAAATATTGTGGGTTGTCTTTGTTGTTTTTTTTTCTGTTTTATTTTTATCTAATGAATGTCAATTACATCTGTACTTAAACAATATTATAACTTCTACCTTCTTTTACATTTGAGTTAAATTTGTCTCCGCCATATTGTTCTTGAAGTTGAAGCAAAATCTTCAATCTTAAATTGATGTGAGGGGTGCACCCACCCACTGAGACACTGGGCTGATCTATTGGGAGCTCACCAAGGCCAGCTGGACTGGGACTGAAAAAGCATTGGATAAAACAGGACTCTCTGAACATGGCGAACAATGAGGGCTGATGAGAAGCCAAGGACAATGGCACTGGGTTTTGATCCTGCTAGGCTTTGTGGGAATCTAGCCTGTTTGGATGCTCACCTTCTTAGACCTTGATGGAGGTGGGAGGACCTTGGACTTCCCACAGGGCAGGGAGCCCTGACTGCTCTTTGGACTGGAGAGGGAGGGGGAGAGGAGTGGGGGGAAGGGGAGGGAAATGGGAGGCAGGGAGGAGGCAGAAATTTTTTCAATAAAAATAAATAAATAATTAATTAATTAAAAATAAATAAATAAATTGATGTGAGGACCAAACTCCAATATGAATGTTTAATGCAATAGATTTCCCTCTGAAAACCATATTAACTACTTCTCAGAACATTTACCCTTTTTGTTTCAAACAACACATTGTCAATATCCCGGGTAACTTCACAGCTGACCCATAAAATGTTCAGAGAAGTATATGGATAAATGTTTTAAGCACTGGAGATTGTATAGGTATCTTTCTGGTATTATTATTGCTATTTTAATTCCATCACGACCACAACACACAGATACACAGTGATGGTATTTATCATAATGGGCTAGACTATCATCTCTTTTATAGAATGTCCTTATACCCTTTAAGGGCCTGTAATCTGTGATGCCGAGTTGAGTGTATTTACTTCTGAATTATTTTTTTATAACAGAATTTCTGTTTATGGGTTCTATCCATGGATTTTAAGGGTACTGGAATCTCTTTTTTGTAATACATATTCATCTTTATTAACAGATAGTCCATATTAGAAAGACATTAAAGATTTACTCAAATATGTACATGGAAAAATTACTTTTAGTAGTGAGATTTTCAGTTTTCAGTTCTGACTTGTATAGGCAAAGATACTATACAGTGGCAGATGATTTCATTTATGACTTGCTTTACTTTGTGTCTTTTGTGCCAGTCTGTGTAATTTGTGGTGGTAAGTGTAGTGATGTGGCGAGCAGGCCTGCTTTTCGTCCTGCCCAGTACCCACATGGCTAGCTTAGCCCCAGAAATAACAACACACAAACTGTATTCATTTAAACACTGCCTGGCCCATTATATCTAGCCTCTTCTTGGCTAACTCTCATATCTTGCTTTAACCCATATCTAGTAATCTGTGTATCACCACGGAGTTGTAGTTTACTGGGAAGATTCTAACCCATGTCCATCTCAGGCCGGAACATCATGGTGGTTGTCTGACTCTGCTTTCTTTTAAGTACACTGGAATCTCTTGTTACAACTATGTTTTTTTTCTCTTAGTTTATTGGGGATTTAGCATCACTTATTGTGACATTTTCTTGTTAAGGGTATAAATATTCAGGGTAATAGCATATGTTAGGAATATGTTGGTGCTTGAACAGCTATCAACCAAACTCTTCTAGCTGACATTTATAAAACAAAGCTGCCTACTATTTGTATTTCTAGTCAAAAAGCAACTCTGAGTGTTAAGGAGAGGCATAGAAAATATTCATCATAGCAATAACTATACATAAAAATATGGTAACTAGTTGTCCAGAAGCAGATGAATTAATATGTAAACTATGGTTTACTCTTAGTATGAATACTATGAAATTATTGAAATAAATAAGTCTTCATGTTTGAATATGATAAAAAAATCATAAAATATTGGCTGTAAAGAAGTTACAAAGAGATGTATACATCATGATGGCATTTAGTTTACAAAATCCATCAAATTAACTTCTTTTCTCAGCTGAAAAGAATTGCATAATGTGGAAAAATGATAAAAAAAATCCAACCAGTATTTTGATTAAAATGTCAAGTAAAATGAAAATACTGTTTACTACAATGAAAATGTAAACACAGACACTGACAATAATGAAGGTAAATTCGATTCACAATGGATACCCAGTCTAAAAGAAGGTAGAAAAATAGGTTAAAAGAGAAAAGAACAAAGTAGAAGAAACAAAACTGAGCAGGTCAGGAGAAAGATAAATTTTAGATCTTGCTGTCTAAGGAGAGTATGAAGCATAGATAACTTAAACAAACACAATTAAATGACAGAGCCTGTGATAGTGAATGAACAAACAAGCTTATCTACCAATGTTATCTAACATAAACTTTAACTTTAAAAACACAAATTAAAAATAAATGGATTGCAAAAGGTATTATGAGATGCTAATAGAAAGAAAGCAGGGTTCATTTCTGTGATGAAGAATAAAAGTTAAAGCAAGAAATATCGCAGGCTTAAAGGAGGGATTCTGACTCTAATTGGTTTTGCCTAAGAACAGAGTTATAAAATATATCAGAAAGAAAAAAGGTCCAAAGGGAGAGAGAGATCCACAATTACAGCTGCAAAGTCCAGCTGTTTTCTTAAGAGTCCTAACTATGGGAAATATGACAACAGTGAGCACACAGAAGGTTTATAATACCCAAAGCCACCAAAAGTGAATGGTGATGGGACAGTCTACCCAACAATAACAGAACATAATCTTTTAAAATGCATGCAGATTCTGACCAAGGAATGGTGTGTTCCAGGCTGTAAAATAAATCTCAACACATTTTAAAATGTCAAAGTCATCAAAATGTGTTTGATTGGTCACAAGATCCCAAAGGAACTAAGGTAAAAAATAAATTAACAGTACTTATTGCATCCAGTGTAAGTTAAAATAGTTTTCAATATAACTCAGTTATTAAACAATAAATCTCAAGGAAAACTAGAAGATGTTTGTGACACAAACAGGATGAAGTATATGGGATACAGGGGATACTGGGCTAAAGGGAACACCAAGGAGAGATCTCAGCTCAGTTGTTTGACTCTTTTCATTAAAGACTAGACAAATAACAGGGAAAGAAACACAAAACAAGCAACAAAAATAAAACAAATACTAATGATAAGAGAAGAAATCAATAAAGCTCAAAGCCATAAAAAACCCAATAGGGAATATGAAAGCAAGTAAATCTGACTGTTTGAAAGGATCAATGAAATTGATAATCCTTTAGGCAGACTGATAAACAAAAACAGAAGACACAGAGATCAATAGTAGGAAATGGATTAAGGACAGCTCCATTTATCAAAATGACAAAACTCCTATATTATACTAAGCAATCAGGAAAAGAAAATACACACACACACACACACACACACACACACACACACACACACACATTCAAGTCATTTATATAAAACCTGGAAAACAAAAATGTAACATGCTTTACTATCTGTCATAAGGAGGCCGCTAGTTAGTTCTTGACTGCTTAGCCCCAAATAATCACACTGAAACTATATTATATAAAACACTGCTTGGCCTGTTAGCTCTAGCTTCTTATTTGCTAACTCTTACATCTTAATTTAACCCATTTCTAGCAATGTGTGTATATTACCACGTAACTGTGGTTTACCACCTAAAGTTCCATCTGGCTCCAGTGGGGCTTACATGGCTTCTCTCTGACTCTGCCTCCTTTCTCCCAGTATTTAGCTTAGTTTTCCCCACCTAGCTCTGTTACTCTATAGCTCTGCTATAGGCCCAAAGCAGTTCCTTTATTTTTCAGTAATATTCAAGCATACAGAGGGAAATCCCAAATTAGCTATCAGAAAAAAATGTGATAAAATGACACTTAAAATAATTTAAATGTAGTGATAGGAGCGGTGGGCCACTTTCTGCCACCTGGCTAGCTTTACCCTAAATAATTACATGGAAACTGTATTCTTTTAAACACTGCCTAGCCCATTAGCTCTAGCCTCTTACGGGCTAACTCTCACATCTTGATTAACCCATTTCTATTAATGAGTGTAGCACCACGAGGAGGTGTCTTACTGGGAAGGATCTTAACCTGCGTCCATCTTGGAGAGGAGAGCTATAGCATCTGCTTGAATCTGCTTCTTTCTCCCAGCATTTTGTTCTGTCTACTCCGCCTACCTAATTTTTTGTCCTATCAGGGCCAAGGCAGTTTCTTTATTAGCCAATAGACAGATGATCCTCCTCCATCATTTAAATAATTACTAAAATCAGGAATTCAGTTCCAATTATTAATAGAATAGTATTGCAATCAGGGTGAGTACATGATGGCTTAACAAGGTATGGAACAACATTGTTTCTCATGCTAGATACCACACACGAATACTTTTACAGTTATTCATAATAAAGCCATGACAAGAAATATCTCTCAATTATTTAAACAGTGACCCTTTTTTAATTGTGAAGTTCATTAACAGGAACTAAAAGCAATAGGGAAGACTGGTATGGGAGGTCCTTCTGTCTATGTGTTGCTTTTATTGGTTAATGAATAAAGAAACTGGCTTGGCCTCATAGGGTAGAATAGAGCTAGGAGAACACTAAACTGAATGCTGGGAGAAAGAAGGCAGAGTCAGAGAGACACCATGTAGCCCCACTGGAGACAGCCGCTGGAACATTAGCCGGAAAGCTACAGTCACATGGCAATATACAGATTAATAAAAATGGATTAAATTAATATGTAAAAGTTAGCCAATAAGAATCTAGAGCTAATGGGCCAAGCAGTGATTTAATTAATACAGTTTCTGTATGATTATTTCAAGGCAAAGTGGCCGGGAACCAAGAGCAGCCCTCCTTGCAACAGAAAACTTTGAAAGCAGACCCAGATTCACCATTAAACAAAGAAGAGGGTAAAATTGTTTTTGTTTGTTTTTTTTCTTTCTCAAGGCATAACATAAACTTCTAGAAAGACTCTAACAACACAAACCTTACAAAATGCTTTCTTTTCTTGCAGAGCAAGTGATCACATATGAAACAAATGTATTCTGAAACAATCTGGACGTGTTGAAATCTCTATGCCAGATGACAGAGCTGGTGCTGGCAACATTCATTCTGCATCACTTCTCTTGTGAGCATGCTTCTACATTCCCCAATTTATCTCACATGCTCAGTAAGGAAAGCTCAAGAGGAAAAGGAGGGAAAACAAACGTTTGAGCAATAGGGAGGCTGAGCTTTAATTTTTATAACAATCATAAAGCCTCCAGGAGTCAGAGGAGAAATGGGGAGATGTTTAATATGGGCTGGCTTTTGAAAACCTTGTGCTCTTTCCCAGGAGAATCTGAGAAACGAGTTCAGTGTATCCATTTTGCCACAACTATGAGTGTGCCTGTAGTGGCATTTCAGTTATATTTTCATAAATAAAGACTGCCTGAAGATCTGAGAGTAAAACAGTCCCACAGTAAGTCTTACAGACCAGATTATGGTAACGCACATCTTTAATCTCAGTAACCATAATGACACACACCTTTAATCCCAGTAGTCACACTAGTTGTCATGGAAACTAGGTGGTGCATGCCTTTAACCCAGCTCTAGAGAGGACTATAAAATGGGAGAAAACACTCACAGAGACAGTGTCCTTCTGAAATCCCAGGAGGCAGGATCACCATTTTAGACTGAGGTCAAGATAAGAATCACGAACTGGCTGTTTTGCTTTTCAGATCTTAACGTTGAACCCCAATTTCTGACCCTGAGTTTTTTTTTATTAATTGTGCTTTTATTAATCATGCTTCATATGGTGCCCAGCTTTTGAAGGTATGAATTCACAAAAACGCCATTTGCCTGACACTTTTAGCATCAGCTCAGGTCAGAATTAGGATTGATCTTCAGCTCTAGTAGCAGGACCCAAACAGCCACCTTGGTTTTGGGAGAAAGACTAACTCTCCCAGCTCCCATTCACCACAACTTAACTTCCATGCAAAGATGGAAAATACACAGAGAGTATGGATACTGTGTATTATTTTGTTGTCTTTGAATTGTTTGACTGCTGAGGAAGGAGCAACAGCTGCTAAAAGACTTTTGATTATATAAGCTGCTGGATTAATCCAACCTATATATTTTGAAAATGCCTTGAAGTCAAAATTTAATTTAAAAGATACGCTACTTTGGAAAATTTTTTTTCTCTTGTTTCCACAGGAAATTAGAGTCAGTGGATTCATTCCTGATTAAGAAAAATAAGGTTTGATCAAGGAAGACTTCCTGAAAAATCTACAATTGGAACAGATGACACAGATGATCCAATGTTTCAGAGTACATTTGTTACAGTTTCCTCTGAGCTTTACATCCAGAACAGCTTCAAGACTGCTGACAGAAATGATCCAGCCTCACAGAATACTCCAATAAGGAATTGACTATAATCATAAATTTTATTTGGGTCTACATAAGATTCTCAGCATCCCCAATCAGCAGGAAGTAGCCTAGAAAACTATGCCCACATTTTCCCACCAAAAATGGATTATGAATGTTCGTTTTTGTTTAATATGTTGGTTACAAGTTGTTAAGAAGTTGGTTCTTCTTTATTAATGACAATGACACATGTCCACTTTTGGGGGCACCAATCTACTTCAGAGAAGATAATGGGCATCAAAGAAACTCCACATGTAGCTTACTTTCTTTGTGGCAAAAGTAAGTCACTGGGCAAGAAAATGCCCCTGCCTCAATTACTGACATTATGCTGTACTGATTAGACACGCAGGACACAAAATATCCTGCTTCACAGAAAAGTCTGTCAAATGTGCTAGGCCTATAGGCCGAAGATGGATGCCCCAACGTTGCAGAGGAACTTTGGATGACTATTCAGACAGCCAGCTGTTTCTGTTGTTACTCACGTTTTTTGGAAGTTCCTTCCTTGCACTTCCTGTTTACTCAGTTAATATTATTTCCTTCTTGGGTCTCTGACGCAGTTGAAGATTAGATGGCTATAGTCATAGTTTTCCAGACACAGAAAGCAAGTTATGATAGAAAGTAAATTAGGCATAAGACTTTGGACTCACCAAGATAGGACAGATATGAAATATTTTCCCTGAATTTGTCTAATGCAATGCTGGTGTTTTTATTGCCTGTATATATTGTATATAGTCATTGTACTTACCATATATAGTTTTCTTATATTAGTTTTACCCTTTTTATTTTAGACAAAAGGGGAATATAGTGACATTTCAATTATATTTTAATAAATAAAGATTACATAAAGATCTGAGAGTAAAACAGTCCCACTGGTTAGCCTTACAGACAAGATTATGGTAACACACACCTTTAACCTCAGTAGCCACACTACTTGCCATAGAAACTGGGTGGTGCATTCCTTTAATGACAGTGGTGCACACCTTACATTCCAGCCCTAGAGAGGATTATAAAATGGGAGGAAACAGCTCTCAGAGACACAGTTTCCTTCTGAGATTCCAGAAGGCAGAATCGCCATTTCAGACTGAAGTAACAATCAGTGGCTGGCTCTTTACTTTTTGAATCTTTAGGTTGAACCCCAATTTCTACCCTGAGTTTTTATTAATTGTGCTTCATGTGACCTGTAAAACAGGAGGAGTGTCTCTCAATATGACAACAGAAATCTCTTTTTAATATTAATTATTTATTCATTTGTGTGTGTGCATGTGCAAGCAAATGCACCTGAGTGTTTGTGCGCCTGAGTGTATGTCCACATACCTGAGTGTATATCAGCACTCCTGAGTGTATGTCC
>NC_022029.1:16459464-16459989 GCF_000317375.1 Microtus ochrogaster
TGTGCACCTGAGTATATGTCCACATACCTGAGTGTATATCAGCACTCCTGAGTGTATGTCCATGCACCTGAGTGTATGTCTGTGCAGATGAGTGTATATCTGTGCACCTGAGTCAATGCTTGTGCACCTGAGTATATGTCCACACAGTCAATGCTGCTAAGTCTATGTCTGTGCATCTGAGTGTATGTCAGCATTCCTGAGTGTATGTCAGTGTTCCTGAGTATGTGTCCATGCACCTAAGTGTATGTCTGTGTACCTGAGTATTTGGGTACCTGAGTGTATGTCTGTGCACCTGAGTGTATGTCAGCACTTCTGAGTGTATGTCAGTGTTCCTGAGTGTATGTCCATGCACCTGAGTGTATGTCTATGCACCTAAGTGTATGTCTGTGCACCTGAGTGTATGTCTGTGCACCTGAGTGTATGTCAGTGCTCCTGAGTGTATGTCTGTGCACCTGAGTGTATGTCAGCACTCCTGATTGTATGTCAGTGTTCCTGAGTGTATGTCTGTGCACGTGAATGTATGTC
>NC_022029.1:16460089-16465942 GCF_000317375.1 Microtus ochrogaster
ACCTGAGTGTATGTCAGCACTCCTGATTGTATGTCAGTGTTCCTGAGTGTATGTCTGTGCACGTGAATGTATGTCTGTGCACCTGAGTGTATGTCCATGATCCTGGATGTATGTCATGATCCTTAGTGTATGTCCATGAACCTGAGTGTATGTCCATGCCCCTGAGTGTATATCAGCACTCCTGAGTGTAAGTCCATGATCCTGAGTGTATGTCCATGATGCTGAGTGTATGTCTGTGAACCTGTGTGTATATCCGTGAACCTGAGTGTATGCTCATGCTCCTGAGTGTATGTCAGCGCTCCTGAGTGTATGTCTGTGCACCTGAGTGTATGTTCATGCTCCTGAGTGTATGTCTGTGCACCCAAGTGAATGTCTGTGCACCTAAGTGTATGTCAGTGCTCCTGAGTGTATATCTGTGCACCTGAGTGTATGTCAGTGCTCCAGAATGTATGTCCGTGCACCTGAGTGTATGTCAGTGCTCCTGAGTGTATGCCCATGCACCACGTACATGCACTCTACAAGAAGGTCATAGGAGATGCCCTGCGACTGTACTTACATACATTTGAATGTCTCTATGTGGGCACTGGCAACCAAAGTCAATGCCCAAGAGAAGTGGTAAGAGCTCTTAATGACTGAGCCATTTCTTCAGTTCTCAAACCTATTTTTCAAAAAGCCATTTCTTAAGCAAAACCATACAAAAACACTTTAAAAAAAACACTCTCACCTTCTGATACAAAGACATGTGGCAGGCTACCAAAGGTGGGATTAAATGGCATAATTAGATACAAGTCTCAAAATTTAACAAATGTACTAAACTATTAAAGAATCAACGTGTTGCTACGGAAATATAAGAAAGTTATGTAGTTCAAATCATCTGGTTTGTTGGGTAGAAATTTGTCAAGGGAGACAGGTGTGGGTAATTAGATTACACTGGCAAGGGGATTCTCAAACTACATTGCTGCTACTTCTATCCCATCTGGGATCCAAAAGAATCCAAATGTCCAAGGGCTACAGTGGAGAGGTAGGAGTTTCCTGAGCAATACTGTCTCTGAGAGGATCAGCCACAGAAGACAAAGAACAGGTTATATCAGTGATTCATGTCACTAGAGATCATCCCTCCCATGACTCTACCTAACTGAGGAGACTGTATTCTTGTCCAATCCAAATCCATTTGCCAATTTGAGATTTAGAAATAGCTGCATAACAATTCAACAGGCTTCATATCAGTTATGTTTTGACATTTGAAAATGTGTGGGTAGTTTGCACTATTATCTTCCTTAATCAACCTCGTGATCTTTTATGGGCATTTCATTTCCCAAGATGCATCTCAAGTTTCAAAAGGAACAGGGTTTGAGGACCAGCTGTGACAGAGGTCATTCTGTTGTCTTGCTCTCTGCACAGGGGGCCTTTACTGGGTGTCCGGAAGAGAAAGCAGGAGAGACCACAATCACCTCAGTGTTGATATAGTCCTGAGCCTCCACTGGAAGAAGCAAACAAAAAAAAAAATAAAATTCACCAAAATGGTCATGGTTGTTCCAGACTGTAATCAAAGCACTCAGGAGGCTGAGTCAGGAGAACAGGTTCAAGTTCATGACCAGCTTGATCTGTATAATCAAGCTAGAAAGGGAAACAAAACAAGACCCTCTCTCAAAAATCGAATAATAAGTAAATGTATGAAATTCCAAAAGCTATTTCAAAGACTATGTAATATCAAAGTCAAGAAATGAATAACAGATATGTTAAAAAAAACAACAAAATTCTATTCTAGAACAAACCAAGCATATTGTAGTGATCTAATAACATTTAGTTCTTTCTATATGAATGCTTGGGTCCTGATGGCATATTGTTTCTTGCTGCACTCCCATGAAGATAATAGAGGTACCTTGTATGATGTGTTTAAGAGTGATCTTTTTTATGTATTTACACATTTTTATTTTCATATAGTGATGTGGGAGGGTCTTTTATCTAACTGTTGCTTTCATTGGTTAATTAATAAAGAAAACTGCTTGGTCTGATAGGTCAGAACATAGGTAGGTGGAGTAGACAGAACAGAATTGTGGGAGGAAGAAAGCAGAGACAGGCAGACGCCATGAAGCTCTGGCTCGAGATGGACGTAGGTTAGAATCTTCTCTGTAAGCCACCACCTCATGGTGCTACACAGATTATTAGAAATGGGTTAATCAAGATGTGAGAAATAGCCAATAAGAGGTTGGAACTAATGGGCCAGGCAATATTTAAATGAATACAGTTTCTTTGTAATTATTCCAGGGCTAAGCTAGCCATGAGGGAGCCGGGCAGGATGAAAAGCAGGCCTGTTCGACTCATCACTACAATATAGCAATGCCTTATGAAATCAGTCTTGGATCTTAACAGTTATAATTGCATTCACTAGATAAGAATTGTTTGTTATAACATAAAGGTGATCTTACAGTGGAATAATAAGAACCAATTTAGGCACTGACTTTTATCATTTAAGGCAAGTACTTGTGATAGTCAATCTTGATTATCAATTTGATAAAATTTAGCACGACTATGGAAACTCATCTCAAAACTTCAATGTGAGGAAGTCTCCAAATTTAGTTAACTGATGGGAGGGAGACCTACCCTAAATATTGTGGCAGCCATCCAGGGGCTTGGGGCCTAATTTGAGTGCTAGTCAACCGAAGCATCAGCAGTCAGTCCTCTGATGCAATCAAGGCCTTCCATCCGCAGCCTTGCCTTCTCTCACCATGATGGTTTGTATCCCTTAGAACCGTGACCCAAAACACCTGCCCCCTTAACTTGCTTTTTGTTAGTCACTAGTTCATAGCAACAAGGAATACAGCTAATACACTTTTTCCCCGGTCACATAACACTGAGATTTCAACAAATTGGGTTGGTATTATCTTCAGCTCTTATTTCTTCATGCTTTGATGTATTTGTTGTAGAGATGTTGCTTAAAAAATAAATTTAGACTGTTATAAAGCAAACCGCAGTTGTTACACAGTAAATAACCTCATCTTTACATGCTAGCAAAAGTGCTATGTCCCAGTGCTATACTTGAGCACCTAAACACTACGGAGTCAGAACACAAACAGGGGCAAAGTCAACACTGCATCTCCTGAGAGCCTGCTCCTATTTAATAAGGCATTAAGTCAGCTAGTTGGCTCTGTATCTTCATGTGAGGCAAACAGCAAAGCTGATAATATTTTGACAAGCTGCAGAATTCATAATATAAAATTCTCAAAGAATATCTACTTAAATTTTCACACACACACACACACACACACACACACACACAATATCATACCTCTTCCCCAGCAATGTGCTAATTGCAAAGATGAAGTTTTCGTTTCCTCCAACACAATGCTAAAGGATTTAAGCATACAATTCCTTGGGTAACATTTGCAGATTAATCACTATGAAAACAGCTGGACGTTTTCTTACCCTAAAAAAAAAAGGAAGCCATGGGGAGCATAATTCTTCTCACACCATTGTGGCTTCCAAATATGAAGAGATGAGCCACAGCACCACGGAGGCATGTCAGTTATGAACTGAAGGATAATTTTAATTATGTGTGTATATGGATGGTTCATTCTCCTGTGTGCACTCCAAACACTAAAATGAAAACAAACTTCAGATATATATAATCAGAGGAGGGGGAGAGAAGTGGGGAGGGAGACAGAGACATGAGATGTCAACCCCCCTCCCCCTGTGTATGTGTGTGTGTTAGAATGTGCAGATCACGGCACACTTTTCCACAGATGCTGTGTACACAGTGGTGGATTCAGTCTGGCTCTTAGGGACCTCTACAAAGGAAAACAATTAGAGGTGAAATGCACAGGTGTTTCCTTTTGTTTGCTTGAGTGGAGAGAGTAAAGTAGCTTCTTATAAGGCACAGTACATGAGCCAATCCAAGCCTTTCATCTGATGACTTTGTCTCTCAATGGCAAAGTGACAGTGTTGTTTATAGAAAAAAACTCACCTTCATGCCCAGGGACTGCAGGAATGAAAAAGAAGGAGAAAAACTTCTTTGCTGGTATAAGTTAAAATTAAAATATATTTGTGACACTCTTTTGCCCTTCTCCTTAAATATTAAATGGACATTAATGCAAAACTCACTGTAGCTCACCTTTTATTACAGATAACTATAATTTCTCATCTCCCCTATCAGAAAGAGACTCCTTGAGGTCAAGAATGATATTATTCATTTGTGTTTCAAACACAGATCTTGCATAAATATTTATGGAGTGATTTGCATCCAGTGGACATGCCAAAATGTCTGTAGAATGAATCAATTTTGAGTCACTGAGGGAAATGCTATCAGAACAAGATCATTTGGGGGATCATGATATTTGAGACAAGGGTAGTCTATTCATGAAGATAACAAATTTCACTTGCTGGGAGGAAGTTTGTGTAGGGGAACAGGTAGACAATATAAATAGAACCCTCCTGCTTCTAAACGAGGCAGGGAAAGGAACAAAAGCTCTGTTTCTCTCTCAGTTCGGCCTCATTCCATGTGGCTGTACTTAACTCCTTCCGTTTATACTGCCCATACACCATTTACATCATAGTTCTCATGAGCACATAAAGTGAATTCATGTGTGTGTTTATGTGTGTGCAAACACATTATAAATACATGTACTCACATTCATGTACACTTCCTAACAAAATAAATAGTTGATTTCAGCTTCAAAGTTGCTGGTAGGATTTAGCCATTGTGTCTCTGAGAGAATCTGGGGGGAGCTGTGTGAAAAATACTCATCTGACCAAATGCTAAAAAGAGCACCAGTGCTGGATGGAGCCATGGAATCAAGAATATTAAGTATATTTAAGTATTTAGTTTTATTGATATAACTTTATATGATGTGTATATATGTGTGCTTTTATATATATATATATATATATTCACAATACACAGATACACACATAATACATAGATTATATATACATGTATAATATCTATCTCTATTACTCCCCCTCCTCTGATATGTGTGTGTGTGTGTGTATGTATATGTATATAAAGAGAAAGAGAGAGAGAAGAAACATATATCCAGGCCAGTGAGATGGTACAGAGGTAAAAAGTGGTCGCAACCAACCCTGATTATATGAGTTCAATCCCCAGGGCCCACATGGTGGAATGAGAGAAATGACTAATCAAGATGTTCTCTGACCTCCAAGACAGTGACTCTCAAGACAGCATGCATCTACCCTGCTTACATACACATAAATAAATAAATGTAATAAATTGTTTTAAATAGAGAAAGCATTCCCATATCTGCAATGTTAAATATTAGAGGGAAAAATAGACCTCTAGCTGCTCATATCTGAGTCACAGCCACCACTATCTTGGAAATGTTAATTTACTAATTTTTAAGTTAAAAGATGGCTGACTGCCATAAAGTTTTATCTTGCGTAAAGTTCAGAACTATTTTAATAGGTTGGAAGCTTGGATAAATTAAGTGGATGCAGATAACTCTTTTGTTGGCAGTTAATGTATGATGTCTTCCTCACATTGAGTAATTATAGGTTTGCTAGTGGAGGAGCAAAGCTCTTTATCTAGCTCAGTGTGATGATTGTATCCATTGTCCAGAGGAGAGTCACAGCAAGCTGGGGTTCATGCTGTCTGATCCCCCAGATCTCAGTCCTGGTGGCACGGTGCGTTGTTCTGTTTTACTTGAGTAAATCTGCAGAGCTTTATGAGATTTCAACAGAGACTAATCTGTCTGCAATTAGTGCTTTCCAAAGACTTAAAATAGTATCACTACACCTGCAGTCCTGAGAAACTTCATTCCTTTTTAACTAACTACTAAGGAGGAAGAGGAAGAGGAGGAGGAGGAGGGGGAGGAGGGGAGGGAGAGGGGGAGAGGGAGG
>NC_022029.1:16466054-16515881 GCF_000317375.1 Microtus ochrogaster
AGGAGGAGGAGGAGGAGGAGGAGGAGGAGGAGGAGAGACAGCAGCAGCATCTTCAACATTGGTGATTTCTACCCTGGAACATGTTCTGGGAGAACAGCAGCACACATAAATGCGCATTTACAGCTACCAGCACATATATGAATCCTTTGTTTTCAGAACTCTTCACTTTGAGCAGTTCTTGGGTCTTCTCTGTGATAAGAGAACTGTAGACTAGCAAGGGTCAAGAGTCAGAAAGTTCTTTGCTGTTGTTTGATATCCTGGTTTCCACACTAACTTCAAACACCACAATGATTCCTTAAAAACACTCTCTGTGCATCTCCATGCAAGTCCTAGACTTTTGAAGTCAGTCTTTATCATCCTGTGGCTATTTCCCTTGCTCCATACATCTTCGAAAGAAAGTAATAATTTTCAGCTCAGAATACAGAAGCACACAAACTCATCCAACCACTGGCCTTAACTTATTTTCACAGCTGCCACCAAAGAGAGGAAGGAAGAACACATAGACATAATAACGTAATTAATCGATTACGTTTCTGTCAGCATTCAAGAAGGTTTTGAAGGAGTTGTGGATAAAGAGTTTTCCAGGAAAAAGGCTCTCTTCAAGTAAGCACAGATGAAAATACCAATATTGAATCCCATATTGTTAGGCTTTTTTTCCCTATAAATGTCTTTGCTCATGCTCTTTTCTTCTGCCCTTTTTCTATCCCTGAAAATTCTACTAACATCACAAAGCCTTTCAAATGCCATCTATCAGGGAAGCTATACCCCAAATACCAAAGCCAAATTCTCTATTCCCTCTTTAGTGTTTCAAATACATTTTTATACCTTACTATTTCAGAAACCTAAATTCTACTTATGTGTGTCCCTTTCACCATTGCCACCAGGGTTAAAAATGTGGCATTACATAGAGCAGGTTCCCATTTATAACAAATTTATTCATCAATAAATTGATAAGCTCTCTTAAAATCAGAAGTCAAACAGTAAAGTCAAATGTTCCCACTTAATGAAGGATTATTTTTCAATATTAGGTGAGTGAATATTAATTTTAGATGAGAGTAAAATCAACCTACACAGAATTTTAATTTTAACAATGCATTTTGATAGATGCATTAATACATGCATAGATAGACAGAGAATACAGCAGAGAATGATGTAGACTTCAGTACCTTAAAATGATCAAATATTATTAAAATGCCTTTAAAATGGAAATGACTAAACAATCCCCTACAATTTTAACTATAAAAGATGATATCTACATGTCAGTACCTTCAAAGGATTTGTGTAAAACATACACATTACACACACACATACACCCAAACCAGAGGGCTGGAAAGGTCAATTCTAAACCATTCTATGTGAAAGAAATGCTCAACTTGGACATGTACGAACCGATTCAACACAGAGATGCCAACTAACCATTCCCAAAATCTAGGGGTCAGTGACTGCCAGTCAGAGTGAACTGTGAGCTCGATGTGGTGGTGGCTCCTTTAACAGCAGCTCCAATGCAGCACAGGAAACCTTAACACTTGTCCTGGTCTTGTCAGAGGAGCCCAAAATGAGGCTGGAGGGGAGGCTCCTAGGGTGAGGAATTTAAGAAGGTGCTATGCCACAGCTCCCTGCAAGCCTGTTGTGAATCATCCTACTGTGGGGGTGTCGTTTGCCAAAAGGCTGTTGGCTGCTCTCCAGTGATGGGGAGATAGTCAATATAGCGCTTCTCACCGAAGCATGAAGACTTGAGTTCAATCCCCAGACCCAGAACCCACACACACAAAAAGCCAGACTTGGAGGAACATATTTCTAATCCCAGCTCTGGGCAGGCAGAGACTTGGGGATCTCTGGGTGGCTAGCCTAGCCTAATAGACAAGTCATGGGTCAGTGAGAGATATTTTCTCAAAAATCAAGCTAAATAGCCTCTGAGGAGAGACAGCTGAGGTTGACCTCTTCTCTACATGAATATGAGCTCACATTCACACACATCTGCTCATATGCATATACCTGCACATATGCCCAAACACACACACACACACACCACCAGATCCTTAATTAAACTAAATAAGAAAATTGTAATTCAATTTTTTCTTTTATGAGAAGCTATAAAAATTTCAATAATGATCAATGCACAATTTTCTCACCCCAGAATCTAACCATCGATAAGAGAACAAACAAGCAATTTTTAAAGGCAGTCCACATGAAAGAATTTTGTAGTTTGAAAGTAAATGACCACTCTAAAGGAATTAAAACAAATACATTTTTATGAGGCATATTTTCAGCAAAAGGGCATTATTAAATCTTAATTTAGCATTCTCATGCATCTAGAAGTAAGAAAATAATGGAAGCAGACATTAAAATATGCCATAAATTTATAACAATCAAAAGTTATGATATGAGCGCCAAATAAAACAGGTATGGGAAATGAGTGTAAGAAATTTTCCAGACTATCTCCATGTATATTAACAAAAGCTGAACTTGGTTATAATATATTAAAAATCCATAAACAAGATCTTTAAAATCCACTGCAAAAAGAAGTTAAAATATAAGTGAAGATGAATACCAAAAGGGAAACCAAGAAAAGAAATTTCAACTTGGGAAAGAAGAACTAAATATTCTTACATGGAAAAATGACCGCTCAATCTCACGGTTTGTGAATGAAATCTGTCGTAATGGAGAAGTCACAGAAAAAAAACTGAGTCTTGCTGTGGCAGCAGGAGCATAGGGCAGCTCATGGTCACACTGTGTCTAGTCAGAAAGGAGGGAGAGAAGGGAATGGCTGTTCAGCTTTCTTCTTTTTATTTGATTCAGGACTGCAGCCTAAGGGATGGCCCCACCCACACTTGGTATGGGTCTCCCCTTCTCACTTAAGCTTCTCTGGAAAGTCCCTCACAAGCAAGCTCAGAGGATTGTCCCCCAGGTGACTCTAAATCTGGTCAAGTTGACAAGGGATAAACACTGCGGCTGGGTACCCTCTGTGGGTAGCTGGATTTTCTTCTGTGTGTATTACAGACCACTCTGCTCTGAAAAGCCAAAGTCTCTGGCTCATCTTTGCCATTTATAGAGATCATGGATGGTTTCTGGGGAGAAATAACTTCCAGGGTGAGACTTGACAAAGAGTAAATAGATCTCTCTCTCCCTCCGTCTCTCTCTTTCTGAATGAGGCAGCATAAGGAAAAGCAAATGGGCCCAGAAAACTTAAAAGCAATTCAAACAAGAAGATTCTTAGAGTCAGTGATGTGAGAGTCTGAGACGCAGTGGCGGCAGAGGGAAGGGTGGCACCATGTCCTCAACAGGGGACTTTAAGAGTTGATAGTGTGGTCAAGGAAGTTCGCAAATTAAAAAGGTCAGAATAAAATTAAAATAAATGGAGAGGATGTGGTTCTTTAGTTCTTGAAAGATTGGAGCTAAATACATAGAACAAGACCCACAGAACCAAAGCCTAGAACCATGAGGATGGTGGGTGAGAACTGTTGAGCCTGTTTGCATAAGAAAGAGAAAAGCAACGGGAAAAGATCACTGATAACAAAACAATTAGAGCCAACTCAAATAGAAAGCTGAAATATAAATGATAAAAAAGCGAAGAAAGGAGTTAAGATAAGAGGGTACTTAGAATTGCAATGTGAGCAAATACAAACAGGGAACAAGAGAACAAAGTGGTACTGGAAACTAAAACCAAAACTGCATAATTATATGTAAAGCAAATGATTTAAATCAGCAGGCCAAAAGTTTCATTATATCATGGAATAAACTATAAAACAAAAACCCATATTCCAGCAAATATATTCTCAATAAAAATACATTTTAATTTGGGGCAAGCTAAGGCTTGTGTAACATATTAACTTCATTGATTCTTAGAACACAATGAATTTATCCCTAATTTCAAGCATGGTTAGTTACATTTTAATATGCACTGTCATATTAAATATTTTAGTATGGGGACTGGGACAATAGCTCAGTTTGTAAAGTGTCTGCCTCACAAACATGAGGACCTGAGTTTGATTGTTAAGAACCCATCTGAAAAAAAAAAAAACAAAACTGCCAGGCACAGTGGCTGATGCTCACACACCCAGAGCTGGAAACAGGGAGGCAGGATGATGTTGAGGCCCACGGGTGAGCCAGTCTAGCCCAGTTAGCAAGCTATGGGCCAGTGAGAGACTTTATAGCCAATGAAGTGGACCAAGTTGCTAGGGATGACACATCAGGTTGCCCTATGGCTTCCAAACACACACACACACACACACACACACACACACACACACACATTTTAGTATGAATCAATCATATTTTAATATTTAAAATAATTTTGCTTTCATTCAAAATAAAGTAAATAAAACAATGTTAATATGACCTAACCACCCACAAACCAAACTAGAATAACAGAGAAAGGAAAAGCCACTCTATGTGCTATGCAGGAATCGTTGGTGACTGTCCACACTCACAATCATTTGGACAGCTTTTCTCTATTTAGACAACTCCCAACTCAAGAGCAGTATCTTCTTAGCAAAAGAGTCAGAAGAAATCCAGTTTGCTCAGCTTCCAGAAAAGCAGCTTGGGCTCACTTGCACCTCTGCAAAACTAGAAACTGAGAATAAGCAAGAGGGAAACCCAGGCTTGTGTGAGGCTTCTCTTCATTCCCACGCCACATGGGGCAGCCGAGGTGCCTGGGCTTTGGCTGCAGTAGCCATTGGGAGACGGGTGTATCATATTTGACAGTTGAAGGTCATAGTGCAAATGACTTCCTGGAAGTAGTTAGTATTGGTGGAATCCTTTTTCTCTAAGGCAGAAGAAGAAAAACCATAGCAAATGGTGGTTTCCTCCTCCGATGAAGCCTGGGACATAGTTAAACAGAATTTGGGGGCTTCTACAGTTATCCCAATATACCTAATTGGTGAATTACCAAATGTCATTTTTCAGAATTTCCTTATTCAGTCAGAATTTATTACTGATGGGTGCCGCTGGATCTGGATATATATGTATACACACACATATATGTATATAAAGATATACATGGTTTTATATGTATATATTATATATGTACATACACATATATGATTTATGTGTTTTATGTATGCATGTGTATGTGTGTGCATATACACACACACACACACACACACACACACACACACATATATATATATATATATATATATATATATATTTGATACCTGTAGAGACAGACAAATGAAACTGCTAATTAAATCATCCACTGTGGTCACTGAGTATGAAATAATCAGTGAAGTATGAAGTGATCGCTGGAAATAATGTTTGGGGGGATTTGGAAGTCCCGTGAAGAAGGCAGAAAAAGCTCAAAACTCTGCTTTCCCACCTCAGAGCAAATCCTGAAAATTAATACTGGCAAGGAGAGAGAAAATCCTCATTTAGAAGCTGTAACGGGACCACGGGATCAATGCAGCTAACAACAGGAAAGTACATTTTTGCCTTGAAGATTTTCTGTTATCCCACTCAGGAAACACACACAACTCTTCGGGGTCTCTGTGCGAGAGGCAGAGCAATGATTAGGACTGTCCCCTACATACGGGAACAGAGATAAGTGTGCAGTTTTAAATGGCCCAACTTCCTCTACTCCTCAAGAGCCACTGAGGCTTCCT
Organism: Microtus ochrogaster; assembly: GCF_000317375.1. Lineage (NCBI taxonomy): Eukaryota > Metazoa > Chordata > Mammalia > Rodentia > Cricetidae > Microtus > Microtus ochrogaster. The sequence goes on from NC_022029.1 coordinate 16,471,655, forward strand.
TGCCAAAAGCAGCCCATTCCCTCTGGATTTATGAAGCTGTTTTTAATTTGCTTGAAGAACAAGAGCCTTTAGGACCTTTTCTATAGCAGCTCTTCTGCTATAGAAAGAACATACATGTCTCCTCAAGGTGTTTCAGATTGCCCCTTGACCCAGGCCAGAAGCAAACTGCAGCGTTCCCGGGCCAGCTGCATAATTCAGTCCTATGGCAAAAGCTACTTCATGGAGAAAAAAAGGCGTCGCTTATTTTAACAGCTTTTTCATTTTAATTTTTAAAACTTTCTATGTGTATCTTTTTTACCTGTGTCGATGTCTATTCCCCATGCAGGTACCTCCCTGGTGCTCTCAGAGGTCAGAAGAGGGCATCACATCCTCTGGAAATGGAGTTACAGTGGTTTGAGGCACCACATGTGTCCTGGGAATTGAACCCAAGTCATCTGAGAGAGCAGCCAGTGCTCTAACCACTGAATCACCTCTCCAGCTCCCCACTTGTTTTAAGCTGTTTTGGATTTGGTTGGTTGGTTAGTTTTGTTTGTTGTTTGGTTTTGTTTTTGAGATAGAGCCCCACTACATATGTATCCTGGCGGTCCTGGAACTCAGTACTTATACCAGGTTGGTCTCAGAAATCCACTTGCCTCTGCCTCCAAAACTGGGATAAAAGGCTTATTTTAACATCTTCTTAAAGACAATGGAGAGAGGATAATATCTGGGAAAGGCTTCTGAGAATGCTAGGTCAATAAAAGTTTGACAGTTTAAATTAAGACAACTGTCTCACTGAGTTTACTTGCAAATATCTGGGATTTGATCAAGCTTAAGCAGTTGAGTGTAGCTCTAAATTTTTGTTTATCTGGCTAACTGAATCCTGTTCTCAACATGACAATATCAAAACTGAAATGTCAAAAATGGCCTTAGTATTACATGCCGAAGAAAATCCCACAGTTGGGAGAGATAGTGATGGTGGAATTTCATTTCTCGTGATTGGCTAGTAGCCCATCTTTCGGTGTCTCTTGGGAAATAATGATACATAATCAAACAACTTAGATGTAGCATCTTTGAAAATTAACATGGAGACTATCCCTGTAGAACAAGAATTAAGAGATGCCACAAGTGGTATAGGGACATGATTTTGATTGGTGTCATCAGATCTCAGGATGCTCTGAACCTGGGGACACAGTGAACCAATAAAGGAAAAGAAGACATGGTTAGTAGTAAAGCGGCATTCAGGATGTTCTATGCAGCAGCAACCTCCAGGTCCAGATAACTGACGAGAAGCCTGGGCCTAGTTCACAACCGTTTAACTGGACATGACTTAAATCATACAGAAAAACTCTGGGTCTGATGGAGAGAGCTGCGGTGCATCTCTTGCCATCCGCACATCTGTGGTAGTTCTTAGATCAAAGACCCGCCACTGAAAAGGTTAGCCACCTGGAAGGTAGCTCATAGTTCTCTATCCATTTTTCTGGAAGAGGACAAGACACCATGAAAGTATAGAAAAATGCCTAAGTCCTTGAAAGATTTTGCATATTGGGTTTGAGCAAATGTTAATCCGGAACATTGCTGTTGTCAGTTCAAGATAAATGAAGCAAAGACTTAAGATAATTCATGTGCAGAAGGCTCATCCTATCTTCATTTCCCCATGTCCCTGGCATATAATTTGAATAGATACACTACAAAAACAGAAGTCTCCTGACATTGACTCTTAGAAGAAAAGCCTCTTGTTCTATGAAGGACCAGGTGGAACCTTCTGGAATACCATCCATGTGGTGTATTTAAGGGAATGACAACTAGATCTAACAGGCAATGGATGTTACTACTAAATTCTTAGAAACTACTGAGCTCAGCGGTCCTAACAGTGTCCCACATAACTTCAGGGTAAATTTGAGAAAGCAACCACCTAATCCACTGGTTATGCAAATCAAGCACTGGATCTTCTTGTGACCTCTTCAATTAAATAAATCAGCCTGACTCCTAGTATCTGACATACAGCCACTGCTCTGAAATGCCTTTTCTACCATCCACCAGAAAAAGCAATACTCAGCCTAGCTTAAAGTCTCTCTGCAGTGACAACAGCAACCTTCAATATATTGCCTCAGGAAAGGTCAAATCTCAGGCTCTGTAAAATAATCCATCAGTTTAAACCTTGATTGCCTCCCATATCAATAACAAACAAACAAACAAAAACATAATGCTGTTGTGCTATACTGACAGAATCCCACAAGCACACAGACGTAATACTTGACACTGGAATATATATATGGAATAAATAATTTGTTGGGCTCTGAAATCTTAGCGATGGAGTTCCAGTCACCGGAGGCCTGTCAGGACACTCCCTACAACGCAGAGGAAACGTTCATTCATCTCCTCTGCCAAGAAACAAAGAGCTGGTGAGCTTCCTTGGACTCTGTCTCACCTCCACCTACCTCTCTGTCCTAAACTGAACCCTCTGAAGAGCTCCCAGTGGCCACCTGACTGGGGAAAAAAAACATTTTGTCACTGTAACCAACCTGATAGAAGCAATATACTCTAGAGAAACACTTTCTCTCTCAATCTATCAAGACAAGAGACTCCAAGAAACTGGAACTTCCTCAGGAATCTTATGCTGAGATAAGAAAAGCCTGTGACAGCTTGAAACTCTTATTCCCACAAATTCTTCTCTCCTTTAAAGAAACTTAAGCTTCTTAAAGAGACAATGATGGGCCAGTGGTGGGTGAATCACACTTTGACCGGACTCCTTAGACATGCATATCCGTGACCCTCTGTATAAGTGTTAATATCACTTTGGGAACCTGAGGATGGACTGGTGAAGGCCTTTAGATCTCTTTGTCTCTTTTCTCAGTGCAGCCACATTGAATAACTGGTTCCCCGTTTTTATTAGTCTGACTTTGTTAACTGACTTCTCAGGAACAGGTATCAAAACTGACCTTTGGAGTTACAGAATGTAACATTAAGTTTGGTAACATTTCTCTACATCTCATCCAGCTCTGTGGAGAACAAGGACATGTGACATTCCTCACTGAGAAGGATAAAAGATCCATGTGGATGACCAGTGCTTTGAAATACAGATTAGACACAATGATAGTGGGGAAAAGAGGTGCATCTATCTCCAAGACAAGACTGGGCAGATTTTCATGTCCTCTGTAATGATTATACAATGTCACCTCTGTACAACAGGCTCACAATCTTAATGTGGGGGAGAGGATGCAATCTGTGAGTCTAATTTCCTGGATAACCTCTTGATAATTAATGAACAAAATGGCCACGGTGTCAAAGACAGAGACTTGCTGTGTATTCAGCAATGTGTGTTTCACCCCACGAAGCATGATCTCATCTCTGAGAAACAGACTTGTGATAGAGACTGGCATGAACGTCCAAGAAGGTACCATATCCCGGGGCATCAGCCACCAAGTGGCAGGTTATACTTTAGTCTCCCATCATGAAGACTTGTAACTTGTCTGTACCCAAAGAATATTTTCCCTACATTTTGAATTTATTTTCTGTCTTCCCCTTTTTTTTGGTGTTAACTCTGTCATCAGAGGACTTACCAAAATTAGCACTATATTTCACATTCATTGAATCTAACAAATAACCTTAAGATGAATTAAGTAAAAAGTACCTGTTATTATTCATGGATGCATTAGTCTCAACAGATGACTCATTATTCACACTCAGCTGTTTCTAAGAAATGGTAAACCGGGCAGTGGTGGCGCACGCGTTTAGTCCCAGCACTTGGGAGGCAGAGGCAGGTGGCTCTCCGTGAGTTCGAGACCAGCCTTGTCTAGAGAGTGACAGGTTGAGGACAGCCAGGGCTGCATGGTATAACCCTGTCTTAAAAGACAGGGAGGAGGTGGGGGAGGATATAAATCCAAGCCCTTCCCTTTTCCCAGAATGAATTTCCTGGAAACATTCCAGTCCTACGTGGTGCACTATTTCTCAGTGGTCTGGTAACCCCAGCAGAGAGCTGCAGTATTTCCTTAGAATACAGTCATTGTTTCCAGGACCCTTTACACATACTCATTGTTAATTCCTTGCTCTTTCATAGACACAGTGGGTAAATCCAATCTAATTTCTACGTTCCTTTCAGTTAGTTTTCTTCTGTTTTTATGGTGGGTGTGTGGAATAAAAGTTAAATTTCCATTTTAGTCCATAAATTACAGTTATGCTTAAAACAGGTTGCAGAACAACCAGGAAAGAAATAGATACTACTCACAGGTAGAATAAGTTGGAAAAGTTTGGATTGTCCCTTTTGAGCATGTTAGGAACTTGTGCTCACTTTTATCTTAAATGATAGTTGCATTAGTTTAAGAAATTAAAGTTTTAGGTCTGATATGTGTTTACATATGAATTATGAATGTGTAACAAGCAAGAAACAGAGTTGCTTGATAGATCTTTCCAATCAGAAGAGAGTAAAGCATAGAAACTAGATCAAGAGGCTTCCACTGGAGATTGGCATTCGTATTACAGTGTTGTGGGGTATCCACCAGAGAAGACAGCTCCAACACAAGTTTAAGTCAATAAAAGTCTTAATTAGCCAGGCAGAGGCTACACTGAGTGTTTGGGATCCCAATGTAGCCCTGAGCCTTACTCAGGGTAAGCTTTTAAGCACAAAATCCATGTTCTGGGTTGACAGACTTAAGTGAACAAGAACAGTTAGCCAGAAGTAGAACTACAGGAGCTACAAAGCAAGGTTAGTACATTTTCAGACTATCCCAGAAGTATAATGGACTTTGATGGATTAAACCTTTGTTTTAGATTTTGCAGATGGTGCTGTCTATGTGCTGAGGTTTACAGCCTGAATGGTACTTCCATCATGGAGTCAGTTGTACTAAGGTCTAGGAGCTTGTTACAATAGGAGGAGGAGTTATACAATTGTACTCCATACAATATGAGTAGGGTTTATCAGTGATAAACCTCTCTTTATGAATCAGAATGGCATTGGTAGGGGATAATGACTAGTAATATTTTCATATAGAACTTCCTTGGGATGGAAGCAATGGTAACAGCTTCCTCATCAGGCAAGTTGTACCTTGTCTCTAAAAGTAACATAGACGATATTAAGATTTGCCACTGATGTGTTGCTTTCTTTGGAAAGAAATGAACCAATGCTTGTTCACCCAAGGTCAGGTACTGACAAAAGACAAATTCCCATCCTCAATGGTAATGCAGCATGGAGTCTCATTGTTAATATAACCTTGTATGTACTCTGACACCTCCTAAGATCATGTCCAACAAAGCAGTAATAGATAGAACTCCAAGCAAGGGTCCCATGACACTCCGCACCTCCTTCTATTAGAGAGTATTATAGTCCCATAGGCATTGACATGGACCTAGATATCACTGAACCATTTTATTTATTTATTGCCAAAGCTACGAATCAAGGTTATCTCTGGCCTACAATGACTATTTTGGGGATAGTCATGTTATATCCAAAGAAAAAAGTTGTACTAGAACAACCACATTATTGATTACTTAGCTAAGAGGCAGAAAAGGGTTTTGAAGAGTGGATAAGAGTATATAAAATTAGGGAGTACTTTAGGAGACCTCCAATGTAGCAATAATCCCTGTGCTCTAGTGGGTATGAGTATAGGAAGAGAGGATTCTCAAAGTCAGATTTATTAAAAACTGCAGTACTCAAAAACAAATCATCCTCTACTGATGTGGGATTCCCCTCTGTATGCTGTGGATGTCATTGGTTAATGAAGGAACTGCTTTGGGCCTATAGCAGAGGTATAGGAGAACAGAGCTAGGCGGGGAAAACTAAATGGAATGCTGGGAAAAGAAAGGTGGAGGCAGAGAGAAGCCATGTAGCCCCTCCAGAGCCAGATGGAACTTTAGCCAGTAAGCCACAGCCAAGTGGCAATACATAGATTAATAGTAATGGGTTAAATTAAGATGTAAGAGTTAGCCAATAAGAGCTAGTGGGCCAAGCAGTGTTTTATATAATATAGTTTCTGTGTGATTATTTCAGGGCTAAGCAGCCGGGAACTAACTAGTGACCTTCTTGCTACACTTGACTAATCTTTAGCTCTGACATTTCATCCTACCAAGCCTTCATGGCTCTGTCTCAAAAGCACAGCCCACACCCCATGGGTAGTATAGTTATTAGTCATATGATCACTTAAATGAAAACGAAAAAGGTGCCAGACATTCCAGCCATTCACAAACTGCTTTCCTAGTTCAGGTCACCATTAGGCAAGATCACACCTTCCCAATGGTGCCCCACATGGTTAGGTCCCATGAGAGTGAAAGCTGACTATTTGGCATACAGATGCTCTCTAGCCGAAGTATGGCCCTTGTCAAATCAGACAATAAGTCTCTGCAAAATAAGTCAATGAATCATAAACATTCCTAGATGTGATGCTTACTCAAACCACTAAACCACTAGATGTCATTTAATTTGTATATTGTTGCTTAGATCATGTTTCATGTGGCTACTTATGGGGAAAGATATAGATAGGGACCAAATCTTCGAGTTCAGGTTGGATTAATTTTATTGCTGTTCAAAAGAAATTATTTCAGCTAAAGTTAATTCACAGCCACCATTGCACATTCAGTAAGGAACTGATAGATCACACTGGGAGAAGTTAAAGCAATAATACTTCATTGTTCCACTATTTTCTCCAACTTAGTATTTTGGTAATGAGCATTAAAATGTCAGAATTTTGTTTATTTCTCATAATGAACAAGCTTCAGGAGACTAAATATCCGTTTCTAACCTCTTCATAAACACACAGAGAGAGAGAGAGAGAGAGAGAGAGAGAGAGAGAGAGAGAGAGAGAGAGACCCAAACAAACAAAATATAAAATTCATATTTTGAAATACAAGAATTTAAAAATTACCTGGGTGGTGGTGGCACACGCCTTTAATCCCAGCACTCGAGAGGAAGAGGCAGGCAGATCTCTGTGGGTTTGAAGCCATCTTGGTCTACAGAGTGAGTTCCAGGATAGCCAGGACTGTTTCACAGAGACTCAAAAAACAAAACAAAATAAAAAAGAATTTAAAAATCAAATTTATTAGCTAATGTCATAAAAGAAAATGAATGATGTTGGCTGCTTTCCCTAAATCAAAAGCTTGTCAATTGTCCTAAAAATAGTAATGTATATGATACTAATGACTCTAGGAGAGAAAAAAGATAGGATTCTCAACTTCAAGAAATGCAAATTCAAAATCAATAAAGCCATTGTTATATTAATATCTTATTGTTATGCACCACAGCAGCTGACAGCATGGAAGGTGGTGATCTCACAGGAATGCATCAACCATTGCCTTTACAGCCATCTTACTTTGTGAAAACAGACTCTGGGGGTTTCACAGTGACATCATCTGACGGCACACTTCTCAGAGTGTATCCTTACTGCTAAGCATCCATGCCTCCAAATATGAAATAAGATTAAAATAACTGCACAAAGAAATGCCTCAGAAACAAAAGAGACACCACTGCTATTGCACAAAAGGAATTAAGGAAAGCTTCAAGAGTTAAACCTGAGCTGACCCTCTAGTTCAGCATGTTAGCTGGAGCAACTCTGTTGGTATCTCACTACGCTAACAAGCCTGCCTGTTACCCTGCACTAAATGCTGTCTTTGATAGGCTTTAGTTGGAAAGAGAAAACATGACCGGGTCATCATTGTTTTAGGTAAATTAGCTCAACAAGATTGTAAAAGGCCAATTAGACAGCAAAGAGAGCAGGGGCAGAAGTCTGGTTAAAAGGTTATTGCTATTTGGAAGTGGGGGAGATGGAAGACCTGGGCAAGAATCGTCAACTTCTCTGTGAGCTGACAGTGAAACAAAAGGCAAATTTCTCTTCTGCTTTCAGAACACAGGCCACGAATTCGTCCCCTCCTAACAATGACACAAAGACACAATTTTTTAAAAACCACCTAGAGAAGTAAGGTAAATTATAGTCAGGGAGGAAAAGCAGAAAGCATCATTTCTATTCTTTTGTTTGGGGTCTTTTTTGTCTTTCAGGCAGGCAGGAATTATATTTGCGTAGAAATTCAGGAATAAATATTGATTTATTTAGGCACTTCATATGTGACATGAGATACATGAAAAATTATTCCAAATATAAAGATGATAGCATTGTGAAATCACTTAGCATTTCCATTGGAGAGGGAACACATAGAATCTGACAGTCTGGTTGGCCAGACGGTATCTCAGAGTCTCTTACTGTGCATAAACAACGCTTTAGCACCCTCCAATTCTAAGACGTCGATTGTCTCTCTGTTCCATTAAGACAAGGATACATACTTATTTTCACCTGATTTCCATGACTTATTTTCCCTCCCTTCCATACTCATCCCTGCATGGCTGTATCCCTGTTATAAATGCCTTGACTTCTAAATTCCCATCACTCAACAATATTCACACAGTCTGATTTTCTTCAGTAGCCTGTGCCCCTCTGACCTTCCTTCATCAGAAAGCTAGCCCACCCAGAGTCCTGAGAGGTTTGAACACACATGGATCTGGATGCTTGATATTCGGAGTGGTGTCAGAGACTTCGTTCTTCATTTCTTCTTTATGCTGTGGTTACAAAATCTTTCTGAATATAGATGATATTTCTAACAAGTAACAGTTGTTAGAACCCACAGAATGGAGAGGAAAACAAAGCATTTTGCTTTAAGCGTTTATTCTTGGGGTTAGGTTTTGAGTACTCAGCCACATCACCGAAACTCAGTACTGGGTCTCCATCTGGTGGCCAAAACTTTTGCTTTTCCTTTCTGAAGGAGCATGTGAATTTTCCACTACATTTCCCTGAGAGGTAACTACAAAGATTATAAAGACATGAGGAATTACCTTAAAAGGAACACACAGATTCAGAAAATCATAAGTTTATGTAAACATTAGACACAAATTTCTGTAAGAATACAGTCCAATTTTCATGAAGAAAATAAAAATCAGAGATAGTTGGACCGAAACAAAGACAATTGGTTCCAGTTGGAAACTCTATGTTATTTGACATACATATTAGCAGGTTTCCTAAGTGGAAGGACCACAGTGAAGAAGTTAAGCAAGCATTTTTCTTTCAAGGGGCTTAAATTCTAGTTGACCAACAAATAAAAGGCCAAAGAGGATAAAATGTAGGGAAGCCTTAGAGAACCCATAGGGGAATCGAATTAGTTCCAAATATTGAGGAAGGTCTTATCAGTTTTAGATGCTATCATAGTTTGGCTTTGATAGGTTTCTTCGTGACTATCATGTATAGACCAGATAAAAATGAATATGTACTGTAACGTATCCATAGCATAATGATTTATGGGGAAAAGGCTGTATTGCTTGGTAGAATGATCACATTGGCCCCCTCTACAATTAGACTATATTAAAAGAGAGATTGATGTCAAAAACTAGCTACTTAATGGCTCTGTTCTCAGGGTAGCCATGCACAAGGAAGTGACTGACAGTTAGCAATCAAAGGGTCAAATGTCCCAATTACTTAGCAGCTTAACCTATTTGAAGAAGAAATAAACATAGAAGGAAGCTTTGAATAACTGCCTATTATTATTATTATTATTATTATTATTATTATTATCATTATGGTTTTTTGAAACAGGGTTTCCCTGTGTAGCTTTGGTGCCTGTCCTGGAACTAGTTCTTGTAGACCAGGCTTCCCTTGAACTCACAGAGAGCCACCTGCCTCTGCCTCCCGAGTGCTGGGATTAAAGGCGTGAACCACCACCACCTGCCTCCATGATTGTTCTTAACAGTATTTAAAACTGGTTTGGTCTTAGTCAAATACTCCTAGGGAGGGTGGGATCTTTCTGATCCCAATGGAGAGAGGAATAGGAGGAAATCAGGGAGAAGATGTGGTCAAAGAGGTAACCAGAGGGCAAAATGTGAGGGAGTTGTAAAAAGCCCGTATGGGTGATGGAATTTGTTCTAAATGTTGATGCAGGTCATTGGAGGTTTAACATGGTCATATTTTGGCTTTGATAGGTTTATTTGTGATTGTCATGTGTAGACCAGGATTGTAGCATGGACAGAACAAGTAACAGAGAGCCCAATTAGATGTCTGTTGTAATAATCTATCTAGGTGAGAAGCTGGGGTGATTTAGTCTCTGATGGTAAGAGCAGATAGGGACAATTTAGGAAGGACATTTTACAGGTTAAGCCAATAGGAATGTCTATAAAGACTACGGAGGAAAATAAAAAGCAGCTAAGAGTTCTAAACTGTTTGACCAGGTACACGGAAGACAGATGCTGAGGTTGAAGAACACTGGGAAAGAACAATTTGGTGCAGTGGGGTGGAAAGAGGCAACAACAAAGGAATTTAACCCAAGTCACTTGACTATTAGCCATCCATATAAGAATGTCAGAATGTAGCAAAATATAAGGGTCCTTTCTTCAAAGGAAATACAAGAAATGGAGTTTCTAAACCACTCTTCTGTAATTGACCAGGTTGGTCAATGGGAAAATGTGCAGGGCTTCCTCAGTATAATTCACCAGAATGAGTCAAATACACATCAAAGTGAGGGAAAATCACTTAGTGTGTGTGGGGGCTGATATCATAATGAAACAGTCTTGGGGTTATATCACTGTAAGACCACATAGCCCAGCCACCATGGTCTATGGAGAGAGTGAAGGTTCAATCACTCACAGACCTTTCCAGACTGGATGATAAGCAAGCGAGTAAACAAAGGCACCCAGCAAGGATCCACACCTTGCATTAACTGCTTTTCTCATTGCTACATCCAAATTCCTCATGGTTGGAGAATGCAGTTCACCATAGCCCAGCAGCACAAGAACAAGAGTGGCTCACAGCTGTGCTGGGAGAGCTAATTGCATCCGAGTAGATCAAGGAGGACAAACTGTTTATAAACAAAAGTTTATAAAACTCATGGGCTGAGCCTTGCTCCACCTGCACAGAAGCCTACTTGCTCCAGCTAGATCCCGCCTCCCACAAACAGCCAGGAACCAAGTGCTCAAACCCAGGAGCTTGTAAGTGACATTCTATCCTCAAACTGTAGCAGTGTGTGTGAAAGAGCGGGGTGGCAAGAGTAGACTCAGTGGGGAGAAGCACGTGACATGTAAAGTAACAGAGGTAAGGAATAGGGTGGGCAGAGACATGACCAGAAAGCCAGAGTAAAGTAAAACTAAACTCAACTCAACATTATTTTATTTCATAAGACCAATGTGATTCAATAATGACATTTCCTAAACATTAACTCATAGTATTGACACTTCAGCTATGTGAAATAGTCAACAACAACAACAAAAAAAATACTCCAGACAAGCAGATGTTCACAAGACTTGTCAATGAAAGTGTGTGGAACGGATTGTATTTGTTGTTCTAGTTGGATGCCATCATTACCGTGGTGTGGACTTGTATACTCATAAAGTAATGTCCCCACTTAATAGTACACAATAAGGGCTATTCGACACTATGCTGTGATGATTTCATCTTAAGAAATAAGATCAAGTCAAACTGATCTAATCATGTCAAGCTTGCTGAATGAAGAATGGCAGAGATACTGTTGCCAATGCCACATGGTATACATACCAAGCAGCATGTTTCTTACCTGCTTAGGTTTACATCAGCTATTAAGGACTGAAGAATTAAGTTCCACTTCTGAACGAATAAAAAGATAACCTGATATATAGATGAATCATACTGCAGTCCCAGAAAAACTAGGGGTGGGATGGGGAAATGCACAATTGATATTTGTGGCATAGACAGTCAACGTTCAAATTTATTAGTCTTCACACAATGAGTAGAGATCATCCGCCTTCAGTGTAGGATGGTAACCATGGTATATGGGGAAGAAAGTTTCTACAAGTGGGTAAAATCATGTTCAGCATGATCTGAGAGAGCCTGTCATCATGAATTCAGTCTGGAGGACAAGGATACAGCAGTCCGTCCATTTTCCTGCATTCCTCATTTGGGCAGTCAGACACTTGCATGAACACTTCCTAGCTCAAGCTTTCTAGATACAGGCTTTCCTTGTTTCTTGCACAGCTGCCCAAAAAGGTCCAAGCAAACTCAGTTGTCCAACAAAGATTCACAAGTTCATGAAACAAACAAACGAATGAATAAATGCAGCTAGTGGTGGTGCACGACTTTTAACCCCCAGGAGGCAAAAGCAGGAGGATCTCTGAGTTTGAGGCCAGCCTGGTCTACAAAGTGAGTTCCAGGAAATCCAGGGCTACACAGAGAAACCCTGTCTTGAAACACATACCCCAAAAGCCATTAAATAAGACTAAGTAATTACCAGAAATACTCATCATTTTGTACCTGTATTGCAAGAGAAAGAAACCTCAGAGGATAAATTATCGGTGCCAAGCAATGTCAGTGGGTGTCAAGTCTATGAGGAAAAGAGATCTTATCTGCCATGGCAAAGTAAACTTGTATATTCACTGGGAGGGCCATCTGCCAGTGTGTGGATAATGAAGCATGCTTATGGGCTATGTTTTATAATTCTACTCAAGCACATACCAGAGATTCTTAAGGACATATGAGTGAAAAAATTTCAAACCATGAGCCACCAAACAAGAGGTAGTCACTTCAAACTTTAAGGAAACATTTGATGGAACTGTATGCATCATGGTGCTGTTTTCTATGCATAAGCTGTGAGCTAATTAACACTGTCGACCTTGTGAACATTGCCCGTTACATCACATGAAGTGAGAATATTTGAGATCATCACTCTCCACAGGTTCCAAGCATAGTTTGACCACAGCCACAAATGAACTGCATTTTCAGTATGTACTGCATGCCTAACTGAAGCTTTGTGCCTTAGATCGATCGCTAGCCCATCTTACCATCCTCATACCCTGACAACCTCAATTCTCCTCCCTGGTCTGTGAATTTGACTGTTTCAGATAACACATACAAAAGAAAACATTAATTCTTTGTCCATTCACCTTATTTTATTTTAGCATGATGTCCTTCTGGTTCAGTCTAGTTCCAATTCCTTTTTTTTTTTTTATGCTTGAAGGATGCTCTTTGCATAAATGACATTTTCTTTATTCATTCACCCATCAACAGTCATCCAGGAGTTTCTGGGTTCTGCTGTTGTGATAAGACATAATAGTCACAGCTCTGCCCCTTGCTTGAGGAACAACCCCAGTGGCCCAGACCAGCTAGTTCAGTTATCATCCAGGGCCATATCCTGGGTCTTGGATTGGTCCATCCTGACATCTACCGCATCTATGACCTGCTGAGATGGGAGAGGAGACAGGTCCTGCGGAATGATAACTGCAGGAGCCCCATGACTCAGGGCAACAGCAGGATATCTGAGAGGAGTTCCAGTGAGGATCCAGCAATGATGGTTTGCCAGAGGCCTTGAATCAGACCAATGATGCATTGCAATGGACGTTCTGTAGATGGGGCTGACTGGACAAAAGGGTATATTGTGTGACATACCACAGCTCCCAATGCCACTGGGATGCATGAAGGGTATTGGGAAAGACAGAGGATCAAAGTGGGCTTTTGTTTGTTTGTTGTTTTGTTTTGAATTAATTGGGAGGATATGCTGTAGGGGTGAAGACATGGAAAGACTGGGAGATGAGTGAGACTGGGGTGCACGATGTGAAATTCCCAAAGAATCAATAAAGAATTATGTTTTAAAAAAAAAAAAACATGGCTAAAGTGAGTTACGGAAGAAACGGTTAAGTTTGATTGCTAATTCCAGAGTGCATGTCCATAAAGGGATGAGAAAGCATGGCATCGGGCTCAGGAAGCTGAGAATCACAAAGCAGAGAAAGCACACAGGAAGTAGGGCAAGGGTGTAAATTCTCAAAGCCCACACCTGTGACATACTTCCTCTAGTGAGGTGTCACCTCATAAAAGTTCCATGGCCTGTCCAAACAGCACCGTCAACTGTCCCAAGTATTCAAATACCTGAGCCTATGGGGGCGTTTCCCGTTCAAACTTCCACAAGGTGTTTCCCATGGTTCAATATCTTGGCTACAATGAGCAACCTGCAGCAGACATGGGAGTGGACAGCTCTTCATGATGCTGATTTCTATCATGACACCAGAATTTCATTTTCTCTACATCTTCATTGACAATTGTTACTCTTGTCATAAACATTTATAATAGCCATGCAAAAAGGTGTGGGGGACCATGTTATCAAAAGAAATCTATAGATGAATGCAATCTATACCAAAATCCCAATGACATTCTTCACTGAAATAAAAAAAAAATCCTAAAATTCATATGGAAGTAGAGAAGCCCAGCAATAACTAAGCTGGACATGGTGGCACACATCTATATTCCTAGAATTTGTTAGGTAGAGGCAGTAGGATCGACAGTTCAAGACTAGCCTCAGCTACAGAAACTTGAGGCCATGTGAACAACAAAATTAAACCCTGTCTCCGGGGGGGGACTAAGAATACAATAAAAAATAACATGGAGAAAGCAATAACGAGTAAAGAATAATACTGGGAGGAGCTGACCTCATGTTATACTACAGAGCCACAGTAACAAAAATAGCACAATACTAGTGCAAACAGGTATTTATACCAATGGGTTAGGATAGAGGACCCAGAAATCAACTCGCACAGATACAGCCACACAATTGTTAACAAAAGTATCAAAAAATACTTTGGAGGAAAGATGGCCTATTAATAAACGAAGTAAGAAAACTGGATGTCCATATTTAGGATATGTCAAAGACAAAACCTACTGCCCTCTCTCATCCTATATAGATATCAAATCAAAATGGATCAAAAGCCTTAATGTAGACCTGACACTTTTAAGTACTTATGAGAGATGTAAGGAGAATCCTCCAGATGTAGGAATAAGCAATATGACTAGGACCCCATTAGCTTAGGAAAAAATACCAAGAATTGACAAATGGGATTGCATCTGATGAAAAGGCTTCTTCACAGCAAGGAAAATAATAAGTGAAGAGAGAAAACCTACAGAAATGGGGGGAAATCTTTGCCGGCCTTTCATCAAATAATGGTTTAATACTGGAACTCAAAAAAATTAAATACAGAAGGAAAAAGACTCTAATAAGTAAGCAGGCAAGTGAACTGAGCAGATGTAATTTGAAATATCTACAAAATAGCCTTACATTCACTAGCAAAATTACACAAAGACATCGTCTATGTATTGTTCAAGTAAAATAGACATATAATGATGCATCATAGAACTGTTACTTCTGGAACACCAAAATTAGGCATAATCATAAAAAGGAATGAGCAAATTATGGTATACTCATTATATTCCTATACAACATAGCAATGAAAATTAATCGTCCATGACTATGTGCATCAAAGTGTATGAACCTTAAAACTCTAATAATGAGCAAATAAGTCAGAGGAACACATAAACGGGCCTCCATTTTGCAAGGCTAAGTAGGTGTCAAATAGAAAATTCAGAAACAGATTCCAAAACATATGACATTTAATTCATTCTGATGTTTGTTCAATTCTATAGAAAAGGGATAGATCGTTTAATTAAATGGTCACAGTAAAAACTTTGTTGATCATCAAAAAAGATTTGATCCCTAATTTATACCACAAGCTAAAAACAAATTATAGCTGACAATAGTTTGCCAGGTTTGTTTGGGGATGTTCCTCATATTCACCTAATCTAGAAGGTTATATAAGGAGGCTGGAGAGAAGGCTCAGAGGTTAAGAGCACAGGCAGAACAATATAACAAATCTTTATTTATGAACCTGGTTGTTTTGTTGTTGGGTTGTAAGAGTTCTCTGTATAAGCCAGGCAGTGGTGGCACATACCTTTAGTGCCAGTACTGGGGAAGCAGAGGCAGGTGGATCTCTGTGAGTTCAAGGGCAGCATGGTCTACAGAGGAACTTCCAGAACAGCCAGGGCTACACAGAGAAACCCTGTCTCAAAAACCAAAACAAGGGCTGGAGAGATGGCTCAGAGGTTAAGAGCATTGTCTGCTCTTCCAAAGGTCCTGAGTTCAATTCCCAGCAACCATATGGTGGCTCACAACCATCTGTAATGGGGTCTGGTGCTCTCTTCGGGCCTTCAGGCATACATGGAAGGAATGTTGTATACAAAATAAATAAATAAATAAATAAATAACAAAACAAACAAACCCAAAACAATAAGAGTTTTCTGTATATTCCTAACATCAGAAAAAAAATGGTTTGTAAATATTTTGCCCAATTCTCTGATTGCCTCTAGACTCTGATGATATTGCCTTTGAGACATAGTAATTTTTTATTCTAAAACCCCCCTTTATTTTACTTTGTGCATCTTTTCCCTGCATATAAGTGTATTCAAGTGGGTACATTGCCCACGAGGAGGCCAGAAGAGGCCATGGCCAATAGCACAAGGAAAGGATACTTCATGTTTGTGAGAGACAGAAGTAGTGGAGGGAGAGAAGGTGACTAAGAGGCAAAGAGATTTCTAGAAAGACAGATGTTTACCTATCTTGACTGTGGTGGTGGTGTCATGAGAGAATATAAATGAGGCAACATCTAATTGTTCATTTTACAGTAAATTTATTATAGGTCAATTATACCTAATGAAACTCTTAAACATAAACTATTTGTGATGTAAACAAAAGAAACCTTAAAGAAAAGAAAAAAGCTAAATAAAGTATAAATGCATTTCTGTGGTGCTATTGGAGAGCAACAAAAGCAGGGAAAAGAGTAGAGGCGACATCTGATAAAGTAAAAAGGACAGGAATCTAATGTTTCTCATGGCTTTAACCAGAGGGGACAGTCAGAGAAAAATGCTGTGACCAAAGATCTGACTAGCTGAACACATTGCAAACAAGCTCATAAAGCAGGCACACAATGGAATTCCATATCCTCCAATAGGGCAGAGCCCCTTCCTATAAGGACCCAAGCATCATCCATAAAAAGAATGGACGAACAAAGAAAGCCTAACATCAAGGTATGTCAGTTCTGAATTCGATGAGGGTAGTCCACTGTTTTAGCAAAAGCGAAAGTATTTCATCCAAGATAAGACAACATCTCCGATTCCCCCGAACAGTGTTCTGTAGTCAAAAGTAAACAATATAATGGCTGGCAGAAAACCAGCAGAACAGAAGAAACAGTTGGGCAATTCTGATCTTGGGGGTACTAAATAGAGTGCGAGGTGACTGATTTACATAGTCAAGGAAAAGAGAAAATAGACATTGCTTTAAAAAAGTAGGAAATAATGGGGAGAAATTCTATGAAAATCATAAAACTGAAAATGCAATAGTGAGTTAAGAATGTGTTCAGTTAGATGGAGCTATAAGAAAATATGTAGCCTGCCAGAGAGTATCAAAGGGTTAGAAATAGAGAAGACTGTTTTTAAAATGAGTTTTCAAAAATAAAAAAGGAAATAGAGAAAATTGAGTGGGATGTGTGACAGTCAAAATCTTTAGCAGGATGGTAGCTGGGATTTCAGACAGGAGATCAGGGGAGGTATATAATAAATGTTCAAAAATCCCATGTCTAAAGATTTTTTTAAAAATGGAGTTCAAAGCCGGGCGGTGGTGGCGCACGCCTGTAATCCCAGCACTCGGGAGGCAGAGGCAGGCGGATCTCTGTGAGTTCGAGGCCAGCCTGGTCTACCAAGGGAGTTCCAGGACAGGCTCCAAAGCTACAGAGAAACCCTGTCTCGAAAAACCAGAAAAAAAAATGGAGTTCAAAAATACAGTTGAGTATTACAAAGCTATAAACAGAGGCATATTATTCAACCTTTTTTTTAAAGGAAGATAAAGTCTTAAGAACAAACAAGGGAGGGGAAGGCTAATTATTTTAAGAGAAAATCAGTAAGATTTAAAGCTGAATTCCCAACAACAATCAAATGGAACTCTGACCACAACAAGATGTCCTTAAACACCTGAAAGGTGAATACACTTTTTTTTTTTCTGAGACAGGGTTTTCTGTAGCTTTGGAGCCTGTCCTGGAACTAGCTCTTGTAGACCAGGCTGGCCTCAAACTCACAGAGATCTGTCTGCCTCTGCCTCCTGAGTGCCAGGATTAAGGGCGTGTGCCCAGCCAGTGAATACACTTCTGAAGTTAACCACTGTGGTGACTGATCTTCTAAACTGGATTGAGAGTTCCCTTGAAAATACACATCTGGGAGTGTATATGAGGGCATTTCCAGAACAGTTTAATTAGGTAAATCAGATCCACACTAAACGTGGGCTATGCCATGCCACGGGATCCTAAACTGAAGCAGAGAGGGGAAAGCTCTCTCCTTCACATCTTCCCTGGTATGATGGACCAAAACCAAGAGTGTGGTAAGTAACTACTCCCCCTGGGTTGTTTTGTCACGTGTTTGGTTGAAACGATGATAAAAATAGCTAATGTAATAACTAAGAGGTAAAAAAAAAAAGCATGTCGATTATTGGAGTGGGGAATTATACCATGCTCACTATCTGATATAAACATATGAACAACGAACACTCGGCAAGGATATAAAATACCTGGTTAACAAACATAATTTAAAGCACCATTTGGAAAACTACATCTACCAACCATGGTCTTTTCAAGTATACATAAAAATTAACAAATTGGTGTGTGTGACTCACTGAGCAAGCTTCAGCAAATTTTAAAGAATTTATCTTTATTTGGGAAGATTCTGTCATATCAGTGGTGCTAGTTTGGAGGGAACAATGAAAAAAATTTAGAAACAATGGGAACAGGGGCTGTCTCTGACTCTTTTACTGGCTTTTGGGGGCCCTATTCCTCGTACTGGGTTGCCTTGCTCAACCTTAAAGTGAGGGGAGGTGCCAAGTCTTACTGCAACTTGATATGCTATGTTTTGTTGATACTCATGGGAGACCTGTCGTTTTCTGAACAGAAACAGAAGTGGGAGGGGAGGGGAGGGGAGGGGAGGGTGCTGGGAGGAAAAGAGAAGGGGAAAACTGTGATTTGAATGTAAAATAAAAAAATATTTTTAAAAATTGGGTTTTAAAATAAACATATTAGCCAGCACAGTGGCACATACCTGTAAATCCAATACTTGTAGGCAGCCAGCCAGATTTATATAACAAAGCCTTGTAAATAAATAAATATTGTACAAACTACACATAGATGTTGCTAAATTCTCCAGCAATCAGAAAACTCAAAATAGTCATTTTCTACTTCTCATCTAGGAAAAATGGGTGAGTGATTTAAAAAGCTAATGTTGATGTAGGAGGTCAGGGTTGCATTAGTCCACCTGAGCACAGTGATCAGCTCATGGTGGACACGTGCATCACACCCTTCATCTTACAGAGCTACGCGTGTCAACGTCCCTCAACAAAGCTGGAACCCAGCATGAGTGTTACAGTGAAATGGGGTTGTATCCACCTACAGACAGTTCCTCTGTGCTCGAAGGGAATGCGCTCACATCTAGTAAAATGGGTATCTTCTTTCACCCCAGAAATTTCGCTGATAAGAAGTTGTCCTGGAGAGATGTGCTACCCTACATGGGAGAATCTTTGCATACCCATGTTCTTCAGCTGTGTTCAGTGCTGCAGAGACCTAACAAGAGATGTCTCTCAGTAGACAAGGTGCTGAAAAGAAAATTAAAACAGACGCATAAAGTTAAATACCATAACTACTAATATGTCATTTATCTTAGAAAAACTTCCAGGGGATGTACTAAGATGCAGAAAAATGTATTTTTCTAAAAACAGTGAATGTGCACATTACCCTCATGTATATATGAAGAGCCCATTCAATCATGGGATGAACTACATGCACATGGAACAAATCTAAGATGTTGCTATAACTTACCTCAAGGAAGTTAAGAGAAGGAGTTGGGACCTAAGCTAATGAAGGAAAATAAAATCCTACATTCCTGAATGAAGGTGAGATGCTCATATTTACTCACTTATTTTAAATTATGTATCTACAATATACATCCTCAACAGTATGGTTATCCTCACTTTAGACATACCATGTCTTTTGATTTAAAATTAAAAATGTCTAAAATTTAAGAAAATACAGTTGTGATGAGGCTCAGTGATTTAGAGCACTTTTTAAGAGAACTGGAATTCAGTTCCCAGAACTTACAGCTGCCTGGATCTCCAGCTCCAAGGGATCCAATTCCCTCTCTTCTGGCCCCCATGGGCACCCACACATATACATATAAATACAAAACAGTTTTACAAATAAAGAGAACTAAATGACATTTTGGACATATAGATCCAAATACCACTAGATGTCAGCAAAATCCCCCCAGAATTATAGACTCACTCTTCCTAAATCTGTGGAAGTTTTCACTGTTATCCACAAGCTCTACCTTAGAGCATATGTAGCTCATATCATATTCAAAGGATATGTATGGATTATTAAAAGACAGACTGTAGGGTTTATTAATAGACAAGGCATCAACACAACTGTAATAATTCTCCATTTATTGAGATATCTATAGGTTTTTCACATTATTTAGCTCAAGAAATGGTTCAATAAATCAAGATGTTTTTATCTCATACACTTTGTGTAAAATATGGAGGCAAATTGAAACAATCACATTTATTGAGATTTTTTTCAACTGAGCAAAAGAACACAATGCCAATCAAATGAAACACTACAAATAAACCAGCACAAACTAATACACAGTGGTAAATCAGCTATCTGGAGCTTGGACACCAGACTTACTACCTTAAAATCAACCAGGACAAGCACCATGCAGCTAAAATCTCAGTCCAAGCTTTTCCCCTAAATATCACATTATATTCATCACCAGGTCTCCTTTTGCTACCACAAGAATAGAGCTAATGAATGAATTGTTTGAGGTTTATAAGTCACCCACTTGGTCTGGTTACTATCTCAAAGATTCAAATCTGGAAGTTCACGGATCCTGTATCTTGAGAATGGGCAAAATGGAGTCAGTGTATCTCACAATCTTCTCTCAACCTCAGCAAGGGCAGCTCAACTATCTGGGGCTGGGACTGTTGAGTTGACCAAAGCCCTTGTACCCATGTGTCTTGGGTTTCCCAGAGTTTTTGGCTGTGTCAGGTAGGTGGGTTTCTTCAGGTAATAAGGCAAATGCTGCATCACTTGTGACCCAGGCTTGCCAGGTCACATGCCATTACTCTTACCACCGTACCACTGGGCAAAGCAGACATAAGCCTCCCAGACATAAGAAACAATGCTCTACCTTTTGTTAGGGAGTGAACAGGTCACATTCGATAAGAATAAATAAGATGGGGGAGACTGTGGAAATCCTTGGAATATACAATCTGGCACAATCTGCCAGTGGAGCAAATATCCCCATCCTTTATAGACAGACCATATTGCACTCAGTTCCAAGAGGATCCGAGGTCTCATTTCGGTCTGACATTAGGATCAAGTCTTGGTTTTCATCACTTCACTCAAGTCTATCCCAGCATGCTGGCACATATTTGTAATCCTAGCACTCAGGACGCAGAGGCAGGAGGATTGAGATTGAGTATCAAAATTTTGTGGCCAACCTAGTCCACATAGAGGTTCAAAGCCAGCATGAACTATATAGATAAGATCCTGGCCCAAAACTAAATAAATAAATTAGCTAATGAACTTAGAATAAAAATAAATAAATCAGTTCCAGGTGCAGATTGGTCTTCCTGGTGTTCAAGTACATTTCTTCTGAGGACCTACAAAACAAAGCAGCAGGTTAGCCCCACAACCATCCCATACACAAAGTTACTAGCCACATTGTAAAAAGTAACTCCTGCAGACAGTCACATTGTAAAAATAGATACTGAGAACCTACACAGACACACATGCTGTTCCTGGATCCCTTAGCATACTCCCTGGGAACTGTTCCCCAGGGCTCTTAACTCCACTTAGACTCTTGGTTTCATCCCCCACACCATCCTTCCTGTCCCATTCCATCAGAGTGGTGTTCTCCACCTGCTTCATCAGCAGCT
This sequence comes from Microtus ochrogaster, assembly GCF_000317375.1. Classification (NCBI taxonomy): domain Eukaryota; kingdom Metazoa; phylum Chordata; class Mammalia; order Rodentia; family Cricetidae; genus Microtus; species Microtus ochrogaster. Next base: position 16,493,411 of record NC_022029.1, read on the forward strand.
TCAAAAGCAGAGGCTTTTATTCTTAAATCAAGTTTGTAAAACTGGCCGCAATTTATTTCAAAGCTTTGTGCGTTTCCCGCGAATCGAGTTTCAGCCCACTTAAAGTTCACACGGGTAAAGCTCTCAAGTCCGCATTTGCCATAGGCTCGCTCTTAAAGAGGCAGCCCATGCCCTTCTGCTGCGTAGGGTTACAGAGAATGAGACGGTGTGTCACAATCAAACAAGTGTCAATAATAAAAGGATGGTGGAATGCCACCTAAGAGATTTCTAAGGTCTCAAGAAATACACACACACACACACACACACACCTAAATTCCATCTTTATCTTAAAGAGACCTTTCTATCAGCAACATGGAATTGAGCTTTGGCCTTAGGGTAAATTTTTAGAACAGAATTTTTTGTCTTTTTGAAATATGAATCTCATATAGTTATCTAAGGCAAATAAATACTATCTAAACAAATAAGTACTAGGCTTTATTTTCTCATTCTGCATTTTATCATAAGAACATACTTACAATCAACACTCAGAAATCTCTTGAATCTTGTTGTTTAATTCATTTGTGCATTCTCAGTTTTCCATTTGATGAGTGCAGCAATTTTTGATAAATTTCTTTTACAGCATATGATGAAGATGCCCTACCCTACTCTCAACTCCCTTACAGCCCTGTCTGAGAGCCTCCTTGAGATTGATCCAGTCTCTTCTGTCTAAGACTTTTCACATTTCTACCCACTGTTCAGGGAAAATCAGGGCAATGTCCCAATTCTGGTACCCAAACCAGTTATCATTTCCACCTGAGATCTTCGTCCAAAACATAACGAGTAAAAATAACAGTCAGATTATGCTCACACCTTCTACAAAGCAGACATTCAGACAGGACACAGCAGTGTGCGCTTTTCTTAGCTCCACAATGTCTGAGCCTCGTCTAGGGAGACTGAAATAGCCAGAAGCTGGATGTATAGCGGTGTCTTACACCTGCCCTCTCCATGTGTAATGTGTTACCCACAGCATAGTAATCTCAGAGCAGTTAAGACTTAGAGTGTTCAACATTAGACATAGAGAACTCAACATTAATCAAGTTCCCTGTGAACAAGGAAGAGGTGTGAACCAACTCCTGTGTGACCTGGCTCACGGGTCTTGTGTGGACCCTTGTGTGAACCAGCTCACAAATCTTATACCATTACTGAAGGCAAGGTGGGGACAGGAGATAGTTCCATAACTGCTCTTGAAAAATAAAATCCTCCACACCTACCTATCATGAAGAAATGGCCAAGAAGACAGACGTGCTACTGTCAGCGGGCAGTAACGGGCAAAGTGGAGGAAATAACAGCGTGCAGCATTTAGACCCATTTTTGCTGCCTCTCAAATCCACATCAAAGTACCTGACAAAATCAAAGATGAACACAAACCAAAGGAAGAATACTGAACAGCAGTGGAAATGACAATGAACTCATGGATGCCACCAAATGAGGCTTGATGAGAAGACAGGGAGACGACTTGGAGGATGCAAGAACATTCTCGCTGCCATTCTACATAAAAGCTTCCTTCACCACATCCAACTTTTTCTCCCCCTCTCTCTGTTTTCCTTCTCTATTCTTTAAGTATATTATTCCTACTACTGGGTAAACTTAACTTCATGGAGGGTAAGAAGCAACCATATTAATTCTGAATAATACTTCCAAGGGTGAACCATATATACAGATAGATAGATTTTATTTTCATAAACAAAAATGAGTTAATAAAGTTAAGAACAGAATTAATCAATATTATGTATGGAAATACCTTAGAACAATGGTTCCAGTCCAGCCACAAATGCCCAAGCAATTATATCCACTCCTAATCAGTAGAAAATAGGTGTATTCTGTAGAGTTATGGCTCTTCAATGGTCATTAAGTCCCTGAATTCCATCTGTGATGTCTGTGAGACAAAACTACTTTGATAATAATAGTAAGATGCCAACTGTATCTTTCATTCTTATTTTCTTGAGAATTATGGAACATTCAGGAACATGTGGTGTATAACCTAGAAACAGACTGGACACATAAGGAGGTATGGAGACGAAGCTATACTCTAAATACAGACCTGAAGGAGACCTGCAAAATTTTACAAGGCTATTTTATCACTATTTTGTTTTAGATATCTTATTATTTTTAGTAATGTATATGTAGGCAGTGTGGGTACAAGTATGCACAGTGGGGACATTTGTCTACAGAAGCCCTGGACTGTCAGTTAAAGGTGGCTGGGAGCCACCTGATGAGGCTGCTGGGGATCAACCTTAGGTCCTCTGGAAGAGCAATGTATGGTCTTCACCACTAAGCAACCTCTTCAGACCCCACTTTTACATTTCTATACATTAATGTTAATCCTGTTATAATAAGATTATTATTTATATCTTTTAATATTCAAGTTCACAAATATTTTAAGTGTTAGATTTTATTCTCTACCATAGGAAATATGGATACAACACATATAAGTAAAAACCTTTATTAAGTTATTGTCTAAGCTTAGTTTGATATTGAAATTCATATCTTCTAACCCTACTCATTAACGTTTCCATATTCTCCTGTAGCAGAACAAAACATAAGCATTTGACTGATACATCCACCACACAAATCCATAAGACAAATTGTTTCCCCAATAAAAATAATTCAAAATTGCAGAAACTAATCTGCATATTTTTCAGAATTTATGGAGAGGGTAATTCAAAAATAATCAAGGGGTTTTGTTTACAAAGTATAAATACTAAACTTTCTGATAAAACATCTGTAAAACACATTATTAGCTTTTAGACAAAAAAAAACAGAAATAAGATAGGTAGATGGGTAGATTCCCATTCTTCAATAATCCTTAAAATTCAAAGTGCCAGACAGAATCACATTGTCTTCATAAATACTATGTCTAAATTTATCTCCCACCATCAATGTACTTACACCAATCTGGTTAATATGGATGCACAGACAAAGATCTTCCCTATTGCTTTGGAGCTATTTTCAGTCTTTTCTAATATTATTTAAATTACCAAATGTTTAATTTTACAAAATTATCTCCATTATGTTAACTCTCAAGTACACTTGTATAACTTGATAGTTCTCCTTTTGAGTTAAAACAATGTTCTCAAAACTTCTCAGTTAGTGATTGCTCACTTTCAAAATGCATTCTAATTCATAACTAAATGCAATGGAAGATATGGCTTTCCCATGCACATACATAATAGTGGCCACGAATAGCCTGCATATCCTCATCTTTAAGCCAAAGAAGCGACTATTCAGAAATACGAAATCAAATTAAAGTAGAGAGAGGAAGCCAGGCAGATGTCTCATGCCTGCAATCCCAGAATGATTTATGAGGCTAAGCAGGAGTTCAAGGCCAGATGAGATTTTTGCAGTGAATTTGAGAGCAGCCTATGCTACATTAGGCTTTGTTCCAAAGAAAAATACAACTATACAATGCATTGTATGAGGACATGAGATATAGGAAAGGATGGGATTGACTCTGACCTCTCTCTTATATTCTTTCAGTAAACATGAGTTATACAAGCACCCGTATTTTCTAGGGGAAATGCCCATGGAGTGTTAAGTACATATATCACAACCATGACACTACAAAGCTAACAGGTAAAACAAAGACAACTGAACAGAAACCGAAAGGGAATGATGTAAGAATGCTCATTGGCTTATAATTCGCAATCCTAGAGAAGCTAAATAAGAAGGTGAATCCAAAGACAAACATATAGGCATCCCCCTGAATATTAACCTTCATCAGGCGATGAAAGGAGACAGAGACAGAGACCCAAATTGGAGTACCGGACAGAAATCTCAAGTCCAAATCAGGAGCAGAAGGAGAGGGAGCACGAGCAAGGAACTCAGGACTGCGAGGGGTACACCCACACTCTGAGACAATGGGGATGTTCTACCGGGAACTCACCAAGGCCAGCTGGCCTGAGTCTGAAAAAGCATGGGATAAAACCGGACTTGCTGAACATAGTGGACAATGAGGACTACTGAGAACTCAAGAACAATGGCAATGGGTTTTTGATCCTACTGCACTTGCTGGCTTTGGGGGGGCCTGGGCAGTTTGGATGCTCAACTTACTAAACCTGGATGGAGGCGGTCCTTGGACTTCCCACAGGTCAGGGAACCCTTATGGCTCTTCAAGCTGATGAGGGAGAGGGACTTGATCGGGGGAGAGGGAGGGAAATGGGAGGCAGTGGTGGGGAGGAGGCAGAAATCCTCAATAAATAAATAAATTAAAAAAATAAAAATAAAAAAAAGAATGCTCATTGGCTTTCAACTGTACACAAAGGATGTTTATCAAAACAGATGGTTCCAAAATAAGTTAATTCATGAAAGTGGCGAAGGGACCTAGGGAGGGTATTTGACAGTGATGGCAGGGAGATACATGCATATCAGTAGAGAACAAGCTTACTTAAGCAGTCTTCCTAAAGACTTGTAAGACATCCCAGGATGGTGGGTTACAATTCCTAAATAGCACCCATTCTTGGCCATACAAATAAAGTTGATCATACTTTAGTATGATCTCCAGGAGAAATAACGCAGCAAGGTCGTCCTTTAAGATGCATTAGTGTGAGAAGTTTCCCTGTGCTCACCACTTTTGTTCTCCTCTGGAACAGCTAAAGCAAGGTGGCAGTTACACTGTCCTATATATCATCTGTTGCCAAACCGACACTGAAAAGCAAAACAGAAGTATTTGTTATAATCATCAAAATATTGGTGATCTTACTGAGAATTGCTCATGATTTATGTGTGCTACCACAAACAAGATTACTTAATAAAGACTCCTAAAGAAGCTGGCAACAAGGTGCTCAGTGAGCTGAGGGAGGAAAATGGCAAATTCAGTGACTGTGTGGGCTACAGAATGAGCTTGAGGCCAGCGTGAGCCCCTTAATGGTATGATGTCTCCAAACAAACAAAACAGCAAAAAGGGGTGTGTACCTCAGGGGCAGAGCTGCTTTCCTGCATAGGCAAAACCCCAGGATCATTCTCCCGTAGTGCAAAAAAGCTAGATATGATTGAAAAAAAATCACAAAATGAAAAAAGAAAAGAAAAATAGACAAGTTACACAGCTTCATTACATGTACCAACTAAAAAACATCTTACCACATTGGAAAAATGCATGCATTACGCTTCTTTTACTATATTCTATCTAGTTAGAACTAGAAATAGCTCATTATCACAATTCCATATTCAAAACAGAAGCTTTATCATAAAAGTATCCATGATAGTAAGTACTATGTTAAAACTCTGTACCTTCCTTAATAGGTTTTGTTTTAATGGATGTGTACGTGCTTACATGTGTACACATATGTGCAGTCATTCACAGAGACCAGAAGAGGGTGCCAGATCCCCTGGAGCTGGAGATACAGGCAGTTGTGAGTTGGGATACAAACTCTGCTCCTCTGGAGGAGAAGCAAGTGCTCTTAATGGTTGAGCCATCTCTCTAGGCCCTGGATTATTTAATAAGTGAGAGATAGGAACACTGAGACTTTTGATCAAAGGAGATACTGAAAGCCATTCTATCCTAGGCCAAGACAGGTGGGAGAGGCACAGTAGCAGTGACCCCTAACTGGAGGAGCTTAGCAGTAAATTCAAACCCATGCTTTATCATTGGGTTTTTGTTTTGTTTAAAAACTAGGACCACAGCAAACAGATGAATTTATCTGTAGTGTAAAAATCAGGTTTCTTATTTTATGTCTCAACAGTTTGACTTTTTCTAGAATGGTCTTCAATATTTGGGTTTAATTTGGAGGAATATAATTTTTTGGTTCGTCTAGTGACTCATTGTATGCCAAGAGTACTAGGAGATGAGGAGGGAGCCAAAAAGGTCCTTGAAAAACTATTATGGAGAACAAAAAAGGTTAAAATTACATGCAGCCAGAAGGCCAATGGAAGATGTCATACGCAAACCAACACGTGTGGTTTTGTAATCAAGAGTTTATTTATTTTAAACAAAAAAAGTCTTCCTGAATCTCTAAATAGCAAATAGATGGCCCTGACTAAACAAAATAAGTCACAATACAAGTCATGAAAGTGGCAAAAGGACTCGGGGATAGGATTTGACCACGATGGCAGGGAGATATCTGTACGAAGTAATAGAGAGCAAACTTACTGAAGACATCTTCCTCAAGTTTAGCTGCAGTTTTTCTTTTCCTTCACAGCACTGAGAAATGAACGTGGGGCCCCTGTGTGCTGGACCTCATATGTGCTCTGCCGCTAATGCTCTCCTGCTTCTCCTCATGCCTACTTGTTCATGAATGAATCATTCATTCACTATTTGTTTATTTAGAGACAGGACCTTATGTAGTCCAGTCTGGTTTCAAACTCACAATGCAGCTAAGAATGACCTTCAACTCCTGATCTTCCTGCCCCCATCTCTCAAGTGCAGAGGTCACACTGTACACCACCACACCGGACTACCTTGGTCTCTTTTTACTTGAGACAAGGTCTCAGTAAGTTTCTAGGCTGACACTGAACCTGTTACCCTTCTGCCTCAGCTTCCCTAGTAGCTGAGATTACAGGCCTGTGCCAACTGGTGCCATATCTAAGTGCTTAAATGGGGGAACAAAAAGCAGAAAATCTAAGTAACCTCAAGAGCTTTACTTACGTAGCATGAGGGAGATCCTTAACTTACCTCAGGCATATCCACACAGTGGCCAATCTAACCTCGTAGTTAATGTGTGTGTGTGTAATCCCACCCCAAGTATTTCTCTTTATGCAGATATGGAAAAGCTTATGAGACGAAAAGCCCTGCCCCTACTATGAGAGTCTTGTTCCTTTGCTCACTTACTCCTCTGGGAATAAAGACAATCCAGGAACACTTAGGAGACAGGTACATGTTAAATCTTCTCTCTCCTTATGTGTGTGGGGCGTGAGGGGAGAGTATGATGTGTGGGTGTGCACAACTGAGTGTGTCACATGAGCTCTCACTCAGAGGAACACATGGAAGCCAAAATGTCAGGTGTCCTCCTCCATGACTCCCCACTTTATTTGGAATAGGGTCACTCAGTGAACTTGGATCTTGTCATTTTGGCTGGCTGGCCAGGGAGGCCAAGGATCTGCCAAACTCCATCCCATCCCCCACCCAACCTCCCAACCAGTGTGGCAGATATGAACCACCACGCCCTGTTTTCACGGTGGGTATTAGGGATCTGCACTCTGGTTCTCACACTTGCTAGGAAACACTTCACTGACAAGCCAGCTACTAGACCCCTCTTCCTTCCCTTATGAAAAAAAAAGTAATTGGACTGTACCTTGTACATGAGTAGGCCCCACATGAAGACATGTTTACGTAGTGTCCATGTGAGCAAATTCAAATATTAGCCATTCTTGCTTCAATATTGATAAGTCACGTTTGACCACGAATACAAACCATGTGCTTCAGTATTGCTTTTAATACTTAACCTTTAGGTCTATGGCATTTTGTTGACCAATAGTTGTGCAGGTTGTTTGATTTTAATGTTAGTGTTTTGGTTTGGGGTTTTTGCTTCTTTTGTGGTACAGGCATGTGAAGCTTGAGCCTTCTACTACTAATACTGAACCACATCTCTAGTTCTTTATCCGTCATTTTATTTTGAGACAGAGTCTCATTGAGTTGCCTAGGTAAACCCTGAATTTACGATGTAGCTGAGACAAGCCCTGAGCTATTGGTCTGCCCACCTCAGCTCCCCAACTGACCAAGATCCTAATCCTGTGGCAAGAGACTCAGCTTTATTCACTAACTGTCTTTATCTTTGCCTCTCCTCTCTCTCTCTCTCTCTCTCTCTCTCTCTCTCTCTCTCTCTCTCTCTCTCTCTTTATCTATCTATCTCTCGTGATTTATACACTACCATCTCTGCTAGCCAAGAATGATCATAGTTCATTGTATAGATGTATGAAATTCTTGAAGATTAATAAGTATAAACTAGACATTAAACGAGAAGAGACACATAAGAACAAAATTTCAGTATTATGAATGATGGTTACAAAGCTAAAACCCATGTCTAGGCCTCCTGTGACTTGTGTGCAGTAAGGATCCCACTGATCTTTTCAACCAAATTTACAACTTAGTATTCCATTAACCTTTATAATACACTTACATAACTTCTTCACTGAAAAAATCTTGAATAAACAAACCACTAAAATTTTTCCTAACCAAAAATTATTTTCATTTAATCCTTTGGTCCATTGTCCTAGCTAGGGTTGTTATTGCTGTGATAAAACTCCATGGCCAAAGCAACTTGGAGAGAAAAGGGTTTACTTGGCTTACACTTCCACATCATAGTTCACACTGAAGGAAGTCAGGACAGGAATCTAGAGGCGGGAAATGATGTAGAAGCCGTGGAAAAATGCTGCTTACTGGCTTGTCCATTATGGCTTGCTCAGCCTGCTTTCTTATAGAACCCAGGACCATCAGCCCAGCAGTGGCAATACACACAATGGTTTGGTTCCTCCCCCATCAATCATTAATTAAGCAAAGAAAACCAGCCTACAAATCACAATCCCAGAGAACTTAGACAACAATGGGGACACTAAGAGAGACATACATAGATCTAATCTACATGGGAAGTAGAAAAAGACAAGACCTCCTGAGTAAATTGGGAACATGGGGACCTTGGGGGAGGGTTAAAGAAGAAGGGAAAGCCAGGGAGGGGAGCAGAGAAAAATGTAGAGCTCAATAAAAATCAATTAAAAAAAAAAAGAAAGAAAATGCCCTACAGGCTTCGCTACAACCTGATCTAGAGGCATTTCTCAGTTGAGGTCCCTCCCCTCAGATGACTTTAACTTGTATCAAATTGGCATAAAACTAGCCAGCACAGCTGACCCCTTGTCAACCTGATGTACAAACACATCACTTTTCTCTTAGAACCTTTCCTTTATCATTTATCCCCAAGATGATATGTTAATATTAAAACTCACAGTATAAAATATAAATAGCTTTAAAAGTCTCACATTCTTCACAAATCCAAATACACTGAAAGTTCAATCTCTCTAAAAATCCAAAATCTCTTTTAAAAACTCAAAATCTCTCAACACTAAAACTGTAAAATCAAAATTAAGTTGAATATTTTCTTACTTTAAGGCATAGCCAAATTACCAGTCGCATACAAGGACACAGTCCCTATGTGAACCAAGCAAAACAGTATAAAGATCTCCACATCCAATTATCTGGGCTCCGCTCCTGAGCTGGGCTTCTCCAAGGGGCTTGGGTCCCTTCTCCAGCTCTGCCATCTGCAGCACAGAGTTTTTCTTCTAGCCTCAGGCCAGCTCCTCTCCACAGCTGCTGCTGTTCTTGGTCGTCCCAGGTGGTACTGGCACCTCCATAATGCAAGGGTATCTTGCTGCAAATGGGCCGCGCTTTGAACAACAGCCTCTCCTGAGCTTTCTTCAAGGTGCCAAGCCTCATCTTTTCCTCATGACCCCTTCAGTCCTGGGCCTTTAGCTGCTGCTCCAGCTGTGTCTTCACCAGTGGCTAGACTTGACCTCTCATGGAGCCAACCTCAACTGCTCTTCACAACCCCTCAGACCTCTAAAACCAGCATCACCTCGGTGGATTTCCACATGACCAAGCTCAGCTGCCATCACGAGGGAAACCCTCGGTTGCCTCTGGATCACAACTTCTGTGTGCTGACTCTGAGGAAACACTTCCCAGATTTTACCTCAACAATTTGAGGCTCTTCTTAGTCACAACTAATTTCCTAGCTCCAACCGACTAGCACTGAGTCGCCCAGCAAAGCAAAAGTTTGATAGTGATACTGGTATCTTGCTGATCACAGCTGCTGCTTCTGCCTCAGCTAACCAGAACCAGACTCAAAATAGCAAATGGCCCCAGTAGAGTCTTTCAAGTTCCCTCTGAAACTTCACAAGCCCATCATCTACATTCCTTTCAACAATCTCTTCTTCCAAAGTCCCACAGCTCACCAAGCTTTGAATGCTCGATGATTTTTCTTGCCTAAAGTTCCAAAATCCCTCCACAATCCTTCCCCAAACAACATGCACAGTCAGATCTGTCACAGCAGTGCCCCACTGCCTGGTACCAGTTTTTGTCCTAGCTAAGGTCACTATTGCTGTAGTGAAACACAGCAACCTGGGGAGGAAAGTGTTTCTTTGACTTACACTTCCACATCACTGTTCATCATGGTAGGAAGTCAGGACAGGAATTCAGTGTGGGAACCTGGAGTAAGAAGTTGATGCAGAGGCCATGGAAGGGTGCTGCTTACTGGCTTGCTCATCATCGCTTGCTCGGGCTGCTTTTTAAAGAACCCAGGACCACAAGCCCAGGGGTGGAACCACCTACAATGGGCTGAGCCCTCCCAATTCATTAACCAATTAAGAGAATGCCCTACAGCCTTGCCTTGCCTATAGCTGGAGCTTAAGAAGTCATTTTCGCAATTGAGATTCCCTCTTCTCTTAAGGCTTTAGCTTGTGTTAAGATGACATTAAACTAGCCAGCAGAGCTATCTTCAGCAGCTGAGAGAATCATATACATGATAGTTAAATGCTATTATGTCTTGAGAAGCCCATGCCCACTGCACCTGCGTGTATGTATTCTGCTATGTTTTGTTGTGTTCTATTTGTTTTGGTTTTGAGCTATGGTCTCATTACATATCCTTGGCTGGCCAGGAACTCACCATGTAGATCAAGATGGCCTCAAACTTACAACTATCTCCCTTGCCTCTGCCTCCGAAGTGCTGGGACGACAGGCGTGTGCCACCACCCTGCTCCAACTGGGATTTCCTTTAAGCACCCCCATCCTAGCACTCTATTCCGCTCTTAACATCCATGCTTCTATCTATTTTAAACCCTTTCTAATAGACCCCAGCCTTGCTTTAAAAATAAACTGAAATGGGTGCAGTGACTTGCCATTCAGACACATGGGTACAGCTAGGCACCCACGTGAACTTTAATACCAGCTTCTACCACAGTGTACCTGTGAGCATCCAGTGAGAGAAAACACACAGCTCTGAACACAGTAACTGCAACGTAGCAAACCACCCACCGCTGCCACAACTACATGAACCTGTTTCAATAACACAAGATTTAAAAGTTAAAGGAAAAAGAAGTCAGTTTTACAGCACTCATCAACTATGACAGTTCTGGATGTGAATTCGAATAAAATCTGTTGCAACAGTGCCTCAGCACAAAAGAGATCTCCACTCACTGGAAGAGGGCAGTCTGCGATGAGGCGAGTTGACTGGGATATGGGAAAAGCATTGTTTTAAAGTCTGAACAAACATTCATCAACAAGAGACATCATCACCTATAAAATCCACATAAATAATCCATAAAGAAAATTAATATAATGCAATTAAGAAGAAACAACAGTGCATAAAATAGTGAAATCATAATAATACTTTATAGAGTATGTCTTATATCTAAATAGCTTAAGATAAATTACACTTCAGCAAGTTTGTCCAATCAATTTTACTGACTTAGCAGTATGCTGGAAATGCATTCAAATACACCTAGGTATATAATTTTTCTCTTACAAAATGATGCGCATGATAGAAAATGGGATCTTCAAAATGGGGCTAAGAGCTCACTTAACCGTAGGAAGATTTGTCAGTCTGAGCTCCAATAACCTCAGGAGTTTTATGAAACTCTTCATGGCATTTTTAAAATGTCATGCATGTGTACAGGCCTGTGGTGGTCAAAATAGCTACTTGTTATGGAAAGGTAATAAATTAATCATTTAGAAATGATAAAGATGGCAAAACAACATTTTATGGCCCAGATTATCATGTCCATTTGTTTGTTTGTTTACACAGGGCTTTTCTATGCCACTCTAGCTGGCTTGGAACTCACAGTGTAGCTGGGACTAGCCTTAGGTGACCCTCTTGCCTCTACCTGTTAAGTTCTGAGATTGTACCCACAACACACCATGCCTAACTCTATGCAGATTATCTAATAAGATTTTTCCCCTATAATATGGTTATCTCCATTCTGGACAAAATGTCCATTAAAGACAAAGAATCAAAACCAGAAACTCCATGAAAACCGCCACTTACTTTTCCAGTGTTCTGCTGTGATCTTTTCATTAGCACTGACTGCGTCTGAGTTCCCTGTCAAACTCTTTTCCCGGACTCCAGCAGCTGGGAGGGTTTCAAAACCATTTTCAAAGCATCCCGTGCTGTTCTCCACACAGTCAGGTCGGTCCCCAGACAAAGCTGCTATGCATGTCTCAAACAGAATCGTACTTGGGAAGTTCTGTCTCCCAATGATGATTTTTCTTCTCTGTTTCAAATTTCCAGAATGTAAATTTTCACTAACGTGACTTTTCTTTAAGAGATGCCTAGGAACATTTCTTCTCTTCAAAGGTTTCTTTTTCTACAGCTTTTGTTTTCTGGTGTTGTAATTAATATTTTCTTTTTTGTTCCAACGTTTGCCCAACAGTGGACATATGAAACTGCTCTGTAGTTTAGATCCCGTAGCAGTAATTCCATTGGGACCAGCTAAATCCTTAGGATGCACGGCAAGACCAAACGCCACCAAGACATCTGCTCCACTGTCGTTCTTGTGAATGACATCCACTTCCAATACTGCTGCAGGACCATATGCCCGAAACTGAAAAACTAAATCTGATTTGCATAGGAAATCTTGAAACAACTGCCTGGCTTCATTATTCCACAACTTCCGTGTAGTAGGTAAGACACCATGCACGCTACATGGATAGCTCTGCTTTGGCAAACTCATAATTTTCTCAGGTACAGATTTAAGATTTATTGCTTCTGAGTGAGGTATATGAGCGGAAAGTCCATAGTCAATCAGAACAAGATGTAAAGATTGAACCAGCACTTGAGAAATTTCTGCTCTGCTCCACTAACCCTCCAACTCACTTTTGATCAGGCAATTGGAACCAGGAATCATGTGCTCTAGTGGCAAGGCTCGCAAGGGCTCTGCTAAGTCGGAAAGCAAGGTAAAGAGGTATTGCACTGTATCAAAGAAATCCTCTAGCTGCACACAGAAGTCTGAGGGGTCATCGACAACAGTGGCGATGCCGCCATACCGCCTGCCATTTTGGAGCGGTGCCCAAACAAATGGCTGGATTACCCAAGGTGACAAAAGAGTCTGGGACTCCAGACTGAAAACAGTACCTGAAGATTGCAGTTTGTTTTCTTCCACCAGAGACGTAGTTACATTTAAATACCAGCAAAGCAACATGCTATCTATCAACATTTCCACTTCCCAGGCATCGTCTAAATATTTCAGAGCAGTCATGCTCATTTTCAAATGGGCAAATAAACACACAATGAACTCAAGGATCATTTTCTTAGAATATGTAAAGCAAATCCATTCATGAGACATGCCTTGTCTTAATACTTCTGATCTCTCTACTAAGTACCTTGACATTATTTACGGGCACTACTTCATGCTGTCCATGATTTATTAAAAAGCCAAATACTTTCTCATGTACCCACTGCTCTTCTGTTTTGGGTTGGTACCACTTTAAATCTCTCAGATATTGACAAGAACTCTAACCCCCTTTTAATATTATCCATTGATAAAAAAAGGGAATTATCTTCTTCAGGAATTAATCATGCTAAATCTGATGTTTTCTGATTTTTCAATAACTTCAAGTGAAATCCCCCAGTCTTTGATGCATAAATCATTTTGGCTTCTTCAAGCTGTCCATATCCTACCAGTTCAGTAGGAATTTCTACCAGTTGTTGGGAGAGTGATGTGAAGATCACAGAACCATCATACAGATTTACTCTTCTTGCCTTCGAATGGCTGTTCTCAAGGATACTAACTTTGTGAGAGATGGCCTGGGGCGTCTGCCATGCCAATTCCTGTAGCTTAGAACAGGGTGACCAGCTCAGCAACTTCTTGATGACACATTTATCGCCACAAGTTACATTGACTTCCCACTTCTCATCGTGTGTCTTCAAAAATTCACAAGCAATTATTCTGTTAATTACTCCCAAGGAAAAATAATCTGCAATTTTGCCTTTACACATTTCAGTGGGCTCATTCCATCTTATCCTACGAAGAAAAGAATACATTCCTAGCCTGGGGATAGTTAAGAGTTCCCTGTTAACTGAATAAACTTTACATCCATTTACTATGGCAGTATTACCATGATCAAGAACTTCCACTTCAAAGGATTCTGGCAGCAATACTCCCTTTGTGATGTCTCTGGACATGGTATGGTCACTAGAGTATTCTATATGACCTCTCGCCAGAGGACTCAGGGAGGTCTGCTTTTTCTGGCTATTTGTTCTTTCATTTAGAGCACTGGTGAGTCCTATCACTTCATTTTCATTCCCAGCAAGTGGAATGTGATGGTAGCTAGTGGGTGCAGACTCGTTAACATGGGTACTCAAGTCAATGTGGGGTTGAAGAATCTTTGTGACCGGGGGTCTATGAAGGATGAACAGCCTTTGGGAAGCTACTTGATTTAAGTTTTGGTAAATAATTTTTTTGATACTGTCTTTTGTGATGTGAGGCCCATGCCACTTTCTTCAGGAATGTGTGCAGACCCAAGAGTGAATTTTCCATTTTTATTTTTAAGTCTGTACTTACAGGGCCTCTTCACTTTGCTTTTTCGTATGGGTTCAACTTCACAACAAATTGATGATTTCAAACTCCTGGCATATACACGTTGGGGATGCATCAATTGATCTGTTTGGTTTGCAGAATGTGTTGCAAGGCTAGTTTTATTTATTGCATTGTGGCAACAGTTGCTTTCTGTGCTTTCTTTCAAAGGAACAGTGAATGCCTGATTTAGCCTCTGATTCTTTTCCACACTCCATGCTTCCTTGGAGTGGTTTTCTCCATAAACATTAAGTAGCAGTTTTATTGTTTGATTTATATGTTGATACCCATCATATAAGTCTATACCAAGTTGCCCATCTGATTCCCTGGACAGTATTACTGCTTTCAGGGGCTTCCCCAAGAAACTGTCTTCAAACCATCTGTTGATTTCTCGTGGAATATCTATATCTCTAAGATCTGACAGAAAACACTGAATTGCTTGCATAGGTGTAAATAGCAGTTCTGGAAATTGATCAGAAATGGCACACAGCATATTTTCTTCTACAAATTGCTCATTCCCATAGTCCACAAAATAAACACAAGGGCCAGATGACGACCCTGTTGTCTTCACCAAGGCTCTGTATGAAAGCCCATCCTCTATGTATTTAGAGATACACAGTCTCATTCTGTTCCAGTCATACGTGGAAGACATTTTAAGGCTAATCATCTCTGTGATTCTTGTCTCCAACATCTCTAAATCTTTACTGTTTCTACAAAGCTGGCAATAGAACTTTTTGGGACTATACACATGAGATATATACACATCTTCTTCACTTCCAATCTTTATATCAAAGGAAGAGTAATAGTAACTGTAAAGACTGACTGAAAGTGGGAGTGGCCTTGATAAGAGACTGGAGTGGGTGGAGCTACAACGAAGGAAACATTCATTTGCACTTATAAGTGATGATTGCAAATCCACTAAGTTACATAAGCATCTAGGGTGTATAAGAACTAAGGCATACACGATACAAGTAAGTAATCCTCCACATGAAGCAATGAAATTTCCAAAGTCTCTGGATGCTTCTGCTGTCCAGTCTAATAGATTACAAGTCGTGGGATCAACTAAATAGTTGAGGCAGCATCTGAAAGCTTGGGCTTCTAAAGTAAGAAAATGTGGGTTGATGGCACAAAGATCTTTAATGAAAACTCTCTCTTGATTTCCATAGTCAACAAATATTAGTTCAACTTCTTGTTCTGATGCTTGAGTCAAAATGGCAGCCCTGTACCACTTCCCGTCTCTGGAATGCTTAGCCACACAGGCTATCTTCCCAGTCTGATATGGTTCTGGATGAACGCTGTAATAATCTTGAATTTGTTCCATCAGTAATTTCAAATCCTCTAACTTACACAGAAGCTGGCATGAAAAGTCACCTGGACCGTGACAATAAGAACAGTTGACTTCGAGAAGTTTCCCTGGCTTGAACACATATGCCTTATAAGGCTGTGATGAGATCGGTTCAGAACACAAGTTGGATGAGAGATTTTCTTTTAGCTTTTCAGAATGACATTTTTCAGACTTAGGTCTTTTGAGAGGGGCAGAGGCCACAACATTTTTATTGTGAAGTGAATCTTTAGATTTTAACTTTAACACTGAACAGTCTCTGACAGATTTGGGCAAGTCTTCTGATGCTACCTCTGCAGACTCTGCATATCCAGCTTGGAGCATCAGGGAGACAACATCCATATTTTCAGGGGCTTCAATATTCTGAATAGTCACCATGTACTTGTCACCTTTTTTTGCTCGAACTTGAAGCAAAATTGCTTTGTTCAGAACGATTTTTTTGAAATAATCTGTTGCTGCCTGTAGCCATAAATCTGTGACAGGAGATACCTGTGCAAGTGAACAGTGCATGGCTAAGGGAGGCAAACCACAAAATTCTGGAAGCAAAACTTTTGCATCAAAAAATGGTATGGAGTCAGTACTTCCATAATCCAAGAGGTAAACATTAATCCAGTAATCATTCATTCCAGTGATGATGGCTCGGTAAAAACATCTGTCCTTGCTATATCTGGCACAACAGAACAGTCCAGGTTCAGGGTTTCTCAGGGTTAGTTCATCATTTTCAGATACATCATAAAATGTATTTAAAGATTTCATTATGTCTTCAAATTTCTTCTGATGCTTACTAATGCGTACCCAGAAATTTGATGGGTTCAGTACACTCACTACAAATGCTATGTGGGTGGATTCTATCTCCATTCTTACTGTTTTAATAGGAAAACCTGCTTTGAAGTCCTCTTTTTCATTTAGTCCACCCATTGACTGTTCAACATTCCCAATGAAACCATCAAGTGCAAAGCTGCCTGTATCAGAAATGTCTGCCTCACTCAAGGCAATGGAAATGTTTGACTCAAATTCAGGGCAAAGTATTTGTGTGCCCAGAGTCCTCAGCAGACACTTAGTATTAATTACAGATTCTTGAGACTGTAAAGTCACATAATACAAACGTTCATCCTCACTGAACCAGTCAATGTGGGCATATACTATTCGCCCTAACAGGGCTTGCCTAAATGTAGTCAGCTGTCGTTTTCTTACTTCTGGGTCTGGACAATGTAAATATGTCAGAGAACATGGAAATGAAAACAACGGTGCAAAAATAAAATCCTCTTTCAGTTTCTTCACGTGAACGGAGGGAATAGATTCACTGCTGCCGTAATCCATGAACCAAATTTTCACTTGATTGTTGGGCAACAGCTGCTGGAGAATTCCTCTTTGCCACTGTCCATTTGTCCCTTTAGCAACACACAGGAGTCCAAAATTATCACAAGTAGGGTTGTTTTCTTGATCTATTGTGTTGTAATGCAAATTCATACACTCTGTCAAGTCTTCTAGCTCTGGAATCCACTTAAGTAACTGGCAATAAAATTTCTCAGGACTCAGTGCTGATGACACTTTGACGCTGTCCAAACTTCCCACTGGTATAGATGGCTGGAAATTATCTAGGAGATACTGAACATCAAGTGAAACACTGTTATTACTTAATGATGACTCGGGTCTTTTTTGGTGTAGGAGGTCTGGCATTGGCTTGGGGAGTTCCTTTAGTATCTCCACAATAAGACGGAATGTATCCCTATCAATGAATCTTCCTAATTGCAATTCAAGAACTTCAGATATAACTTTGGGCGCCTCAAGAAGAATCATTTGAAGAGGCAAAACTGTTTGCATATTGACTTTCAGCTGTGTTCCTACTAGTGACTTGAAATAATTCAAAGCCTTGGGCGACCATTTTTCTCCAACTGGGAGTATGTTGGCAAAAATGCCAAATACAACTCTGGGAGGGAGCTCAAATAACTTGTCACAAGCAGAGGCTACCCGAGTCCCATCGACTCTCAGCTCTTCTCCCCGATCAATGAGCAGCACCGTGTAGAGTTCGTTGGTCTTCCCCACCACTATGCCTCTCTGCCATTCTCCAGTCACCTTTTCCTCCACCAGACAGAACTCATCGACTCTCACATCATTCTTCACTTTGGGGATATACTGTATTTCCCTCTGCAATATGTGATAGTCAAAGTGACACTCTCGATTGCTTTTGCCTTGAAATTTCACAAGAATGTCCTTGTGACACTCGATATGTAAAACTGTCAGATCCACATCTAAAAATGTTGGTAATAAAGATGTAGAATTCATTTTCTAAAAAAAAACAAATAAGTACAAATTAGCAGATAGGTGGCTATCAATACTATATAAAATTGGTCTTATATAAATTTGGTAGCTAATACAACGCACATGTTTTTACATTCATTTGGGGGGGAGGTGAGACATATATGCCACAGTGTGTGAACGGATCTCAGAGGACAACCCGTGGGAGTTAGTCTTTCTACCATATAGGCTCTGGACATCAAAGTCACATCATCAGGCATGGTGGCATGTGCCCTTATTCACTGAGCCATCTCATCAGTCCGCACTTTTTAAAATCATAATCAAACATCTTGGCAAAAAAAATGTATGTACTAGGCAAAATATTGTTGACATAAGATGTGCTGAGATAAATACTCACCTTTGCACATCAGAAAATCTCTCAAAGATAACAAGACAAAAGAGTGTAGATAATTATTGGAATACACAGAGGTAATCCTTACTTCCCAGAAAACTTAGCAAACTTATACTAGATAACAGATGTGGTATAATGGAAAAGATAAATCAGGTTTACTAGTGACTTCATTTTCCTCCTGGGGAAAAAAAACAAGCTTCCTTTGGGGCTTCTAATAACCAGCAATTCAAGGGAACAAGAGAAGAAAACAAGGGCAGATATAAATCAAAGAGGAGACAAAGTGTACAATCTTTTTCTTGTGCTAACTTGCTAGGCTTGGACCCTACCAACAAGGCTCTTCACTGACTAGGGAGCAAAGTGCTGAGGCCTAAATGCCACTAAAGTAGGATAATCCTGCAAAGACAGTGAAGTCTGAGCAGACTTAACCCTCACAGAACCAGCCACAAAAAGAAAGAAAAGTTTAAGCCATGAGAGATAACTTTGCTTCTATTTTGGTCTCCATATCTAGAAAATTCTAAAAATAATAAAGTAAATATAAAGAAACTTTAAAATATTCTCAGTGCTCTAGACTGATTTTGAAGCGAACCCCAGCGTACAGTACTGAACACTATTATAATGTTATTATCATGGCCTGGCTCTGGCTGGTGGACCCATCCTTCATGCACACCATCTTTACTTCACAGCCACGAAGGGACCAGCAGAGCTCCTTTGTCAAATCTATGTATTTTGTGGTGTATTAGCCAATCAAAGCCCAAAGAAACAAGGAAGCTGTATGAGCAGGCCCTTAAAACACCAGAGGCCAATCCCTCCAGACCACTATTCCTTCCATTAATCCAAGGGCTCTCACAGACTCACTTCACTCCAGTGAAAAAGAAAAAAAAAAATTTAAGGCTGGCTTACCCATAGCTCGCACCTAAAGTCAATAGCATGCCAAAACAGATTGCTGAAGGATTATACTCCAACCCAGTGGGGAGTTTCCTGAAGAAATCAATGGAAATCTTCACAGTGGACAGGCATACTTATCAGAAGAAAAAGTTGCTTAAGTTGAAGATACATACAGATTTATGGGCAGTAGTTAATGGTTTCCAGAGAGCAGCAGGAATCTATAGGAAACAGCTAGGGAGATGTAGTAAAAGGGGGTGTGAAGAAGTGGTTTGCAGGAGAATTCTCACATAGTGGTGCTCATCAAAGACTGTGGAAGACATTAATTGTGTAAAAACAAAATCTATTCTGTGGATGTCAATCAATCAGCCTCCTATACCTACCTCCCCCAAAGCTTACTCAATGGGATCATGAAAAAAGTTCCTGCTTTGTAGACAAAAGCCAAATCTTCCTAAAAGGAAGAAATGTGAAAATATTTCTCTTATATTAAAGTTTTTCAAGAGACAAAACCCAGAAGTCATAAAAAAAGTATGCTTTTGAAATCATAGTAAGCAAAATGAAGCTTCTTTTAAATGCTAAAAATCTATTTAATACACTAATGGAAAGATTTTCTCAAGTCATGTATTTTCAGTTACCTATGATTGCACTCTCTTGTATCTCAGAGTTTAGGAATCAGTTCCTCTTGTCTGTGTTGCTGTAACACTGATCTAATAAAAAAGCTTCTTTCCTCTGCAATGCTAGAATCCCACTCAGTCTTCCTGCATGTGCCCTTAATTCTGAATTGCACCGACCTGTAATAGTCCCAGGATTGTGAGCAATGAGCTCTTAGAGATACACGCATGTACTAACTATCCTGCTACCCAGGGACTTCTAGCTTCACTAAGGGAGAACTAGATCTTCAGAAAGAACGTGGAGCCCCATGGTCTAACAAGCAACAGCACTGCCTGGATCTGGATATTGTGCCTTGTTATCGGTCTCATTTCCTCTTGTGGCCCCTCCCTCTGACACTACCACAGCTGCATCTGCTTGGGCTTCCTATAAACATCCTTGCCTACAGGTGCTCTCAGCACGCAGCTCATCCACTCGCCTCTCTCTGAGTTTGGGCCAGAGAATTTCCTGCTAGAGGAGACCATTCTAACTAAAAATTCTTCTATGTGAAAATTAACAGAACTAGTGTCCCTTCCTAACATCACCTCGTCTCTCTCTCTTCCTTTCTTCCTCCCCTCCCTCAAGGTATATTAATTTAGTTGTTCTCCAACTTTTGGTCTCAGGTTCTCTGAGCACTCAAAAAAATTATTAAGGGCTTCAAACTGTTTTTGCATATGTGGCTGACATCTACCAACATAAGAGAACTATAGTTTTGAAATATTTAGCAATCAATTTTAAAATAATAAATTCAGTAAATGTTAGCATAAACATTTTCAAGACAGGCAATATTTTTCAAAACAGAAAATGATTAAGAGTTAACTTTATAACGTGCACAAACTATAATGTTTAGTGCTTAATTAAAATAGCTGGGCTCTTGTACCTGCTTCTATATTCAATGGGTTTCAATAAATTTACTAGGCATATATATGAATATGATCTAGACACAGAAGAAGACATAGTAGACAGGGAAGATGGTTTTTGATCGGCACAAAAACTTAGTAAGCATCATTTCTAAGCAGTTACTTAAAATATGCAAAAGAAAAATAAATGGAGGAATATGTTACACTCTGCTAGAAAATCCACTGGTTTGTCTTGAGAATGAACTTTCAAACATGAATGAGTTCATAAGATGCTGTATCAATTTGTATGAAAATATTGGTGTAGCCACTTATACAGGACTAGCATATCCAACAGTGACACGATCAAATTAATTAACAGTGCCAGCAACCTTGTCAGAAAAATCATCAAGTCGTGACAGGACAGTAATTTTCTACTTCTCTAAATTTTGCCTTAGAACTTGAGTTTTGTCGCTGACAAATGCTGCCTGCTGTTTTCCTTAAAGTGACAAGTTTGCTTCACCCTGCAAGATTCCCAAAGGTAAATAAGAACACCTTGTCAGGTTGTTTTATGCAAAACACATAGAGGAAAAAGCAAATTCTGTTTGCAGCTCAGATCAGTTATCACATGTCAACATCACTATAAAGGCCTTTATAAATACCTTTCATCCAATCACATGAGATTATATATTACATATATATATATAATATTTATATATCCTTAAAAGTCAACCTGCAGTACCATCACTAGTGCTCAATAAAAGGTAATGCTACATATAATTGGCACCTTTTCAGCACAAGTGTTTGGTAGTGAAGAACACAATGACTGTTCATAGGCCTCCGTGCCCCTTCCTCGCTCGGTCCACACAAGCAGCCAGTAACTTGGCTCACTGCTGCTTCTGTGTCACCGTGTAGGACTAATGCCATGAAAAGGGCATCAGGATAACTTATGAGGCAAGGATATTTCCAATAAAGAGCCCTGGAAAACTTACACTTATGAACAGGAAATGAAGATGAACTGGAGAGATATTTCTCAGCATTTAGAGAACACTTCCCACTCTTCCGGAAGATTTGAGTTCCCAGAACCCACACTTGATACTCACAACTGCTTCTAATTCTGTCTCCAGGAGATTGAATACCCTCTTCTGGCATTTCTGCAAACACACGCTCACAGATGCATTATTAAAATTTTGTAAAAATGGTAAAATGAATCACTAAGTTGGACCCCTAGCTCATAAAGCACTTAAAAATTAACTCAAACTAGATAAAGAACCTGCCTATGAGACTCACAAAAAAAAATCCTTAGAAAAAATGTTCAAGACTTAAATAAGCCACAGCTTGGTTCCTGAAATATAATTCTGAAAGTCTAAATAACAAGGAAAAACATATAATTTGAAAGATCAAAAATTTTAAAAAAATGTTTGTTTCCTAGAGAAAACTATGAGAAGGTTTAAGAATTACTTAGGAGACAGTATTTGCAAATATTCAATAAAGAAGTTAAACTTTCGTTATTTGCAGATGATATGATAGTATACATAAGCGACCCCAAAAACTCTACCAAAGAACTCCTACAGCTGATAAACACCT
>NC_022029.1:16518091-16543023 GCF_000317375.1 Microtus ochrogaster
TTGGGAGCATGGGGACCTTGGGGGAGAGTTGAAGGGGGGAGGGGAGAGGCAGAAAGAGGAGCAGAGAAAAATGTAGAACTCAATAAAAATCAATAAAAAAAGAAGAAGAAAAGAAATATTAAAAAAATAAAAAAAAGAAACTTGATTCACAATATAAATAAATATCTCCTAAACCAAACAATAAGAAGATACATGAAACAATTCTAAAATAAACAAAAATTAAGTAGGGATGGTCAAAGGAGGATATGCAGGAGTAAACACATGAAAACTCGCTAGACAGAATGAGTTACTAAGGAAACGCTAATTAAAAGTGTACTGAGCTCCTACTTGCCGTTCCACCAGGGGGGACAATAGCAGTATCATAGTATCGATGGAGAGCCACAGTTAGTGTGGGTGTGGGGAAACTGCAGTCCTGTTACATTGCTGATGAAATTGAAAATTGACACAACCAATTTGGAAAACAATTGCCCCTTCAGGCACTTAAACGGCAACTTCACATCCAGATGTATTGCCAGGAAAACAAAGACCATGTATCTACACAAAAACCCATCCTCAAGTGATCATAGAAACATTACATAGCATCTTAAAGTAAGAATCTATCCTATAGGCCATTGTGCTGGATGGATTAACGCAATGGGTTTGTCCTGGCAGAGTATGAGGCACGTTTATATGATGAGACCTGCAGGAAGGATGAAACCACAGAAGTGAAACAAAAATGACGCAAATGGTTCCGTATGTTGGGACTGGAAAGATGACTACCTACTAAGATGGGGGTGGATATTCTTGGGTGCAAGTACAAAGACATATACCCGCTGGTGTTCTTAAAGGAAGGTTACTGCCAAAAATAATGAAAGAAAGCAAAATAAACGGAAACCAACGGTAGGTGGATGCGGCTGCATGGAAGTCTCTAGAAGAATAGATGATTGTTCAAATTTGGGGGTGACTTAGATGACCAGACCTGTAAGGAAAGTATATCGATCCTTTGCTCAAATCACGGTGAAATAAAATGCGTAGGTGTTACCAGGGGAGCCAAAGATGAGATGTTCTAAGCAATTTTAAATAAGGAGCCAAGAAAGCTCCAAGTAAAGCCAGAAACACAAATGACAGTAAGCCACAGTTAAGGAACAATGAAGAGACCTAGAAAGAACTAGAAGGACAGATTAAAAATGAAACATTGGAAAAAATTTGTCTGGGATCAACTGGAATCCCTAAAGAAATGGAAATCGAAAGGCCTAGAATTCAAGAAAAATGGGAGAGACATAAAGGTGCCCACTAAAGAGTGTGCAGGGTCAGAACAAGCAAATATTGATTATGATGAAACCGTCTGTAACAGGGACAATGAGGGGCAAGGAAGGGCCTGCCTGCACCAGAACAGCAGGAGATAGAAACATGTTAGGGCCCCAGCTTAGATTTCCGTCTTCTCTTTGTTCTCAGACACTTAAAAAGAAAGCAAACATAGGACCACTTCAATGTCTCCCCGTGCAAAGAAAGAATTGTGTGTTCTTTATGCTGTTTTCCAAAGGACAAAATGTTTTAAATGTATGTTTCTGCCCCCCTTTTCTGATGATACAAATATGAAAAGGAAGACTCTTCGTAATGCCCTTTGTGATGTAGGAATGTATTAGCACTAACGTACCAAATGCATACCGTCTAAGAATTAAAAACAGAAATAAGAGTGGCCATTTTCAAGATCCTTAGTTGTGGAGCAAATGCAAATCAAAACTACATTTCAACTCTATCTCAATCCAGGCAGAACGGCAATTATCAGGAAACACTGACTGAATGTACCTGCGGCACTCACACGGTGGGAGTGGGACGCTCCTACATACCCCTCGGGGGAGGGTAAATTATTACAGCCGCTATGGACATTTTACCGCAGTTTCCTAACGAAAGGGCGGCACGTGACCCAGCTGCCCCGCTCCTGGTGTGTGTCTATACAGTGGAATCTAAGTCAGTATCCTACGTGGATATTTGCACATTCGCAGTGATTGCTCTATTATTCACAACAACCAGGATGTAGAATCAGTCTACAAGTCCATCAACACACAAATGGACAAGGGAAGTGAGGAACAAATACATAATGGGGTTTTATTCAGTCATAAAGAAAATGAAATTGTGTTATGTGGGGGGGGGAATGGATAGAACTGGAAATTATTATGTTAAGTGAAATATGCCAGACACGGAAAATCATTGGATATTTTCTCTCGTGTATACCCCTTAAATTAAAAAAAAAAAGGCAGAAAATGGAGTATTTGACAAGGAAGCAGAGAAACGACACAAAAGAGAAAGCAGAAGGTGATAAAGGGTGGCTATGACAAATACACACGATATTCATGGCGGAAAATGTTACAATTAAATCCATAATTTTATACAATAAATGTATGATAATAAGAAACTAGAAAAATAATTAAAGACTATACAGTCATAAAAATAAAGAATGAAAAAATTTTCAATGGTCAAGAGTATGAAATAAAAATAAATAATACAATAAAATGGACAAAATTTTTAGGAGTCATTATATTACAAAAGTTACTATATTCTAAGGCCAGAAGTGTAGGATGCTTGTTTAGTATACAGAGAGCCCTGGGTTCGAGCCCGATTACAGCATGAACCAGACTTGGTGGCATGTGTTTATAATTCTAACTTCTGGGTGGTGAGGGCCGGAGAATCAGAAGAAATGTCATTCTTGGCCCATAGCAAACTCAAGGCCAGCATAGGATACAGAAAAGCCTGCTTCAAAAAAGATTATGTGTGTGTATGTGTATATGTGTGTGTGTGTGTGTGTGTGTGTGTGATGCATAAAAAGAAGTCCAATGCTTATTTCTGTAGGGAAATGCAAATTGAATCCCACCCAAATAATACTCCACACCCTGGAGAAGGTTGTAATTAGAGCAGAGCCATGCCAAGCATAGGCGAAGGTAGGGTACAATGACTGGAAACGTCACAACATGCTGCCACACTGCAAAGTTTGATAGTTTTATTGTAAAAACATAAACATATTTGTTCCTTTGGCTCAGCCAGTTCACTCCCACATCTGGAAAAATTGTAGACGGACAAAACATGTAAGGAGACTGTGGCAGATTTGTAAAGTTGAAAATGAGATTAACACAAATGTCCAAAGTGAGAATAATACAAATGTCATTCAAAACACGGCAGGAGAAGCGACTGCAGAGGAAAAATTTCATTCTATGTCACACAACAATGAAAAAGCAATGTGGTGGATGTATACCACAGCACAAATGAGTCAGAAAAATATGCTGAAAGAAAACAGCAGAGAGAAGAGAGAAAACACACACAGGTACATAAAACTCTAAAAACAACAAAATGCAAACTGCCCTGGGGGAAAACTCCCAGTGGCTGCCTAGCAGAAGGGCATCTCATCAAAGGCAACCCGTGCTAGGGGATGTGTTTATTATTCTGTTCATTACAGTGTTATTATGGCTGTGCACATGTTTTCAACTGTCATCAAATTAAACACTTCAAATATGTGCAGTTTGCTGTGGCTCAGTTATATTCTCTCTAGTAAAGCTGTAAACCACAGGAACCTGGGAGGAGCGGCACAACCTCAATGTTTACTAACGGTGGGCTAGCAGAAAGATGGCAGGCTTTTATTCTAATTAATATATATTCTAATTAATTAAATTAGTATATATATATATATATATATATATACACACACACACACACACACACACCATATTTTTACTAACTTTTGGCGAGACTTTAGAAATTTCATTTAGTTTGGGGGAAAAAAAATCTGTCATGCCAACATACACGGGCTAGTAAAATATTTAAATGCAAAGAAAGAAGGATGCATAGAATACCATTAAATATGACCTAATGGAAAAGCAGAAGACAGTCTTACTGCCTGGTTGAACAGACATGCTGCAAAGGACTTGCTTGTTAGTTTTTCATTCCAAAAGTGGGGAGTCAGGGAGAAAACATTTTTGGGATGTGTATTTGTTACAATTAAGTAATTCAAGGACCAAAAAAAAAACAAAAAACTTAAAACGGTAGCTCATACATTCATTTCTCCCTGTGTCTTTCAATGTCACACCTCACGAAAGAACGCTTGGACTGTATGATTGCTGGGGCATCGGCCCCAGAGAGCGGTCGAATAATCACCGTTGGAGCCTGAAGAATGGGGACCTACAAGGGTCTCTGGAGACCTCAGGCCTGAGGAAGACCGTTGCCCTGGAAGCTAAAAGTCACTGGCGGGTCAGGGCAGAAAAAGAGGAGGCAAGACACAGAGCCTAGAGCCGAGAGAAGCCATAAGAAGAATGAGCTTACCAACAACCTCAGCAGTGGCGAGGCCCCCGGTTCCGGGAATGACCGCGGGGTGGACCAAGATGGCAGCGAACTCTGCGCCTGCTCGTGCCCAGGATGTTGCTGACCCTGAGGCCACGCCCAGAAAAGAAGGCGAACCAGCTGCACGAGGGAGTTCCTCTCTCACCAGCTGCCTGCAGTGGAGGTTGCAGTCACGGAGATTGAGGCATTTTTTTTCCCTTGTGTCTCAGAAGGCAGCCAAGGGTAGACTGGCAGAGTCTGGGTATAGCTTGTTTGCGTGTGGCACGCTGTGCGAGGGAAGAGGGTGACCCTCCGGTTCTCTGTTTGCCCAAGACCTGATCAAGAAAAAGACCCAGTTTGTGACTGTTCGTGACAGAAACCTGGATGAAGGCGTAAGTCACAAACAATGCCACACCAGTTTGGAATCATGATTAATAGGGTGGTGTTTATTTAAAGGGGAAAAAACTTACAGATCACGGTCCCAGACTACAGCCCTCTGCACAACCAGGAAGGAAGTCTAGTTGCCAGCGGAGCAGGAAGTGAAGAGAGAGAGGAGAGGGAAGTGGCCACTTTTTTAAAGGGAGAGAGACCACGCCCCAATGGGCTGGTATCTCAGTGGCTATAGGCTGGAGGAGCGGAAGGACCTCCCGCAACACCTGGATGTCTCAGTGAATTTTCCAATCAGTCCATTTCTCCAAGTTTTCATATTTAATCGGCATAGTTTTGATAATTCCATTATTTATCCTAAAATATATATTTCTGATTATTTCCAGCCACAGTCTATGTCTTGGTTGTATCACTCCCTTTTTTATTGAAGAGTTTTTTAAATCTCTTTTGGTTAATCTCTTTGTTTTCCATTTTGCCTTTCATTCCTTGACTGTATCATTTCCTTTTCATTTCTTTGAATTTGTTCCAATCATTTATTCTTGTCTTCTTCAACTGAATTTTTGTTGTTTTCATTTTAAACTTTTTTGTTTCTCAAAAAACTACACTTAACAAATTTCCTTCTAGACACTGTTTAAGTTGTAGAGTTTTAAGTTTTCATGCAGATTTCCTTATCATTCACAATTCAAAATGTTCCTGGTTCCTAGTAAGACTTATTTTGTTGTTTCCACTCAGTTGGTACTTACCATGGTGTGGTGGTTTAAATGAGTGGCCCCATAGACATGTATATTCCAATAGCTGGTCCCAAGTTGGTGAAACTGTTTGTGAAGGATTTGGAGGCATGGCCTTGCTGAAGGAAGTGTGTCACTGGGGTAGACTTTGAGGAACTGGTAGGAATCTCAATTCTCTCTCTCTCTCTCTCTCTCTCTCTCTCTCTCTCTCTCTCTCTCTTTCTCTCTCTGTTTCCCTAAGGAACTAAAAGCTGTTTCACATCACAAGTTGCCTTGATTATGGTATTTTGTCTCAGTAACAGGAAAGTAACTAAGTCACTGGGTCCATTATTTTCTATTGGTCCAGCTATTACCTTTCTGTGTTGCTTCTTTGTGTTTTCTTGGATATACTCTAACTAATATGTAACTCTAATGCCTTTCTTTGCTAACTCTTTGCTCCTCTACTCAATCTTAGAAGCTTGTGGGATTAACTTTTGGTCATGACACTGACATTGCTGATTTTTTATTCATTTTTCCCACTTTATTTTACATTCTCTTTGGCTGTTATTTCTAGATGCTCTCTCATTGTCCCCAGTAATGCCTCCTCTGGGAACTATCCCAGCCTTATTTTTTTCTACTTGTTTTGTACCCTGCTACTCATATCATATGCTGTTTACTCTTTTCCACCTAGGAAGTTATCCACTTGGGGTATTGCCTTTTCATGATCATCCTACAATTTTGATTCTTATTTAAGCCAAAACTTGAGTAGATCCTAGAACTAATGTCTTTAGCCTCATCATAAACAATACAAGGGGTTTGCACATTCTGTGACCTGTAGGCGTCCTTCTTTACCACTTGATCCTACTTTCCTGACTTGGTCTCTGCTGAAGGGGGTCCCTGGGAAGACTCAGTGAGCAGAGTACCCTCAGCACTTCACTAGCCTTGGGCTCAACTTCAGATGTCAGTGTAAATGTCATTTCTCCTAAAAAGCCTTTGGAGTAAATGAAGTGACTCACCCAAGGGATACAGAATAATATTAAAAGACTCAGTTCCTACATTCTGACCTTGTGTGTGTATACTCTTCAACGATAATGGTCTGTCTTAGAAACCAAAGCAACTCCAGGCCAGAAACACTTTGTCAGATCTCCTGTCTCCTTCCCTTCCCCCGTTGCCCCATTCACAGTTCACAAAGTCAAAATATGTTTCTGTCATCTCTGTATGCTATTGTTCATTTCCCTGGAGTATAAATTCCCCCTCAGACACCTAATAAGCAACCATTCAAAATATTAGCCTTAGCAAAAAATTTTGTGACCCCTTTATGTCTTAGTCTATATTGTTTGTATTCTGCAAGAGGCAAACATGGCATTTGAAATAGCATACCCTGATACAATGCATGCTGAGTTGTTGATAGACATGCTATACAGTCAGGTAAGAGCTACCAAATTTAGCAAGAAAAAATACAGGGTGCAATTAAATCTGAATGTCAGATAAGTAGCCAGTAATTTAGTATAAATATACTATTAGAACACTGAACTATTTTCCTGAGATCCATATTGAACTGAGAAGTCTTGTTTCACCTGGCAACTGTAGCAAAAGTAATATTTTCATCCATCTCTCTGACATCTTATAAAGCAGACAGAGTGTGCCTGGGGGATAGCTCTGCTATAGAAAACCTAAGAATGTCAGGAAGGAGTCTGAGTGCAGAAGTACTTGATCTTATGAAGGATGCATAAGCCAACTGGAAGACTCTGAAGACATGAACACTATAAGAGAAAAGTGTATAAACCGATTATAAAACAAGATCTGATTGTTGCCAGTGTATATGCCTTAAAGGTTTGCTAACAGTATGTTGCAGATGAATTTTCTATAGAGTGTGTATATCAAATATCACTGAAATGAAGGAAAAGGGTTAGCAAAAGCATGTTGAAAACAATAGTGTATGTTCTGAATATATCCATTAAATAAGGCACTTTAAGTAAAATGGTAATAGATACAGTGTGGTAATTTTTAGGGGGATTTTTGTCAAGTTTCTCAGAAATTAAGAAAGTAGATGTCTCTAATGTCTGAGTAGAAAATTATTTTTCAAGGCAGATAGTCTAATTTTAGTACTTCAAAAGAAGATTTAAGTATCTAGGCAATCTATCAATCAATCATTGGCAATACAAGAATTTAAGAATCACCTAACTAGATCATGCTTTCTTTTATTAACCTCACCAGTGTCTCTTACCTGTGCTAACAGGTAAATTAATATTTATGGACCTTACTATTTAATGTCTGTCTCTCCATCAGCGAGACTCACAGAATCAACACCGAACACTTTGTTTATCTTCCATGAACGTAAATGAGTGACTAAATGGGCAAATGCCTTCATATGCAGGTTCTGTTTGCCATCCTGGCAGTTCTGGTTTTCCCAGGAGCAGAGCGGGGATGGAGCTCTGACAAGCATCGGGAAATGGACGGCTCAGAGCAGACAACAGGACTCCTTTGCTTTCTCAGCCTTTCTCCTCTTTCTTTTCCTCTTTTTACAAAAATGAATAGAAATATAAACCTGATTTGCCAAACTGAGTATAAGACACAGTGTGTGTCACGGCTGTTACCATTTTCTTCTCAGTGTGGTGATTTTCCTAGTACACAATTTTTTGGCCGTGGGCAAGTTCCTTTGTCTCTGTAACCATTGAGACACAAGCAGTCATTCTGCCTGTTCCCAGAGCCAGCCACTGAAACATTAATTTTATTTTCTGTTCCTCAGCTTACGAAATCATTTAAATGCTCCATACCCAACATATCAGATACTTTGGTATTTCCGCTCCTTCTCATGGTCTAACAGCCTAAAGTCAAGCCCATTTGTTTTTCAAGTTTCTTCTACCCGCCTTCTAAAATGCTAGCCCTAACTAAATTGACTGATAGCTTGTTTTTAAGGTAGCAGAAAGACTGTAAGCTCCAGAAGCAGTTGGCGACTGCTTCTGGATAAATTTTCCTTTTCAGACACAGCAGGGTCAGTGCTCTTATGAGCTCACAGTATTTGTGACAGTGTACACAAAACCCACACAAGCTCCAGCCAGACAAAATCCCGTCCTAGAGAGAAGAGGTGGGTTAGATGCAGATCTATTGGCAATAGTTAACTGCTGAGCGAGATGAAGAGTCAATTTTATTCAAGTGTGTGATCTGTCATAGGTCAACAATACTCCTGTGGATGCCCACACACCTGAAGTATATGTACAACAGAAATTGGACATTTGTCTGTCTGTTTCTAAAGAAAAGGGTACACTAAGTTGAGTAGTGAGAGGATGGTAGCTGAATATGAACAAAATACTTTGTATGAAATTTTCAAATAATTAATGGCAATAATTAGAAAGGCTCTTTGGGGGATGTGACTAGTCTTATTATAACTTGATGTGCCATATTTGTTGATATTCCTGGGAGGGCTGTCCTTTTCTTAAGGAAAAGGAGAGGGAGTGGGTCTGGGGGAGAGGGAACGTAGGAAGAAGGGACTGAGAGAGACAAGGTCATGATGTAATGTATGAGAGAAGAAGAAAAGCAAATGAAAAATGCTTCTTTTTCTAAGATATCATGGAAGAGGGATCAGAAAGAATATAAGATCCAGAGAACAAGGAGGAGTGATATAAAATGATGTCCTCTGGGCATACTGTGGCTGTGGCATGCCAGAACTCACAGAAGCTGTGGTCACCTATACAAGATCTGCACAAGATAAAGCCAATTAAAATTTCATCATGATTAAGGAAGGGATCATCTTGCCCTCAGCTGAGGAGCTATTGGTAGTTGATAGCCGTTGGGTCGGGGAGTAACATTTTGCAGGGGATATATATCCATTGGCAGATTGCCCACGGCCCAGTGGATGGCTTCATATCCATGGGCATACAGATAACAATAATCGGGTTCAATAAAATTGGTCTAAAATAAAAGAACACGATGAAGTTGGAAGAAAGTCATATTGGGGTAACCCAAGGAGAGTTGGAATGGGGAAGGGAGTTGGATATGATCAAGACACATTGCATGTCCATACATAGGAACTTTTCAAGGGATAAATTAAAGGTACTTTTTGTTTTACACCTATTTTTCTGTCTTGCCACCAGAAGGCAGCATCAACTTTATCAGTGATGATTTTACTGTAACTGGCAGAATCACCTTGCTACTTCTTAAAAGGAGATGTTCTTTCTACCAATGATGCAGATTATATCTCATCACTTCCATTTCACTGATGATGTGTGGACCCTCCTACACCTGTGACAGTGTGTTCCTTGGTACAGTTCAGAAACCAGACAAGCTCTGAAGCCAACATATCATCACATACTTTGTTCTGGCACCCCCCCCCCTTTCCAGTGCCCAGCCTCCTCCCAGCCACAGCAATTTCTCTTAAAGAAAGGATTCAAACTGTAAGCAACCAGTTATCAATGAGTCACCACAATGTGGCTATAATATTAAATAGATACACTGTACAAATCTCAACAAAAGAATGTCTGTATCATGCAATACATTAGCCCAGGGCTGCTGAAAATGTAGTTGTTAGGAAAAAAAAAAAAAGTTTCCCCAAATGTGGAATGTTGGAGGAAGACTGCTTGTTTGTTCCCGGCTGTTCAGCCCGGAAATAACCACACGGAAACTGTATTAATTAAATCACTACTTTGCCTACTATCTCTAGATTCTAATTGGCTATCTCTTACATCTTAATTTAGCACATTTCTATTAATCTGTGTATTGCCATGTGGCTGTGGCTTACCAGCAAGGTTCCATCTGGCATCTGTCTCTGGCAGGGCTACATGGCGTCTCCTGACTCCAACTTTTTTCTCCCAGCATTCAGTTTAGTTTCCCCTGCCTAGCTCTTTTCTAGCCTGCTATAGGCCCGAAGCAGTTTCTTTATCACTCAAGGGTAATCACAGCATACAAAGGGAATCGCACATCAGTGGAACAGCTATCAGCAAACATGGCACAGGTGACAGTTTTGAGGTACATGGATAGGACAGCAGTTGTCCCCTCCTTCTGTCTCTTTACCACAAAGCACTGCACAGACTCAGAGTGCCCTCCCTCTTGGACAGACTTGACCCAAAGACCTCAGGTCCTTCTCTCCAGTGTGCTCTATCCCTCTCTGAGGCCCAGCTTTACTCTTCCAACACAGATATGCTCCACTTCCTGTTTTTACAACTCTTCCTCATTCACCAGTGAGCACCCCTTCTGAAGGCAGGCTGGTAAAGCCAGCTCCACCCCTTTATCTTCAACTCCCACCTTTGCCCCTTCCCCTAAGTGCCAGTCTGTCTTTCTGTGCCATCATTTTCTACCATAAATTCACAAAGAAATTCTTCCGGAATTATTTCTAACCCTCATGGTCTCCAAGGGCTGTTCTGTTACCTTCCTGATTGCCCCCAGAGTCTGATAGCGTCCATGCCCAGGCCAAGTCCAATGGATTGCCATGTGCATTTACTTCTTGAGAAGTAAAAACATTCTCGTGTTTTATGCTTACCCTTTCATGTTCCTCTCCTAGTACAGATTTTCTTTTCTTGTGACCCTTCTCATTCCTAACTGATGTTTCCTGTCATTTGTTGGTTTTACAAGTAAGCCTTCTTCAAACATCTTGTCTGACAATTTAGAAACAATCTTAAATGCCATCTAGATATATTTCTACCTTACCAGTGGGGCAAAAATGGTCTTCTTTCCACAACAGTAGTTACAGACAGACGGCAGGTCAGCTTCTTCCTAAAAATAAGTGAAGTGATTTAATTCGTGTGTCCTGGCGAACTTGTCAAGAGAAAGGTAAAGAGTAGTTAATATTTCCAAGAATA
Source organism: Microtus ochrogaster (assembly GCF_000317375.1). Lineage (NCBI taxonomy): Eukaryota > Metazoa > Chordata > Mammalia > Rodentia > Cricetidae > Microtus > Microtus ochrogaster. The sequence goes on from NC_022029.1 coordinate 16,529,268, forward strand.
TCTATGATTTGGAGTTGTGGGGCAATAGAAGGAAATAAGACAAAATACAAGTAAACATTTTTAAAAATTGATTTGAATTAATTTAATTTGAAAGTCATTGTGATCTGTGTAGAGAAGAATTCTTTTAGAAGTTGGAAATTGAACTATAATAAATAATATATACTGTTGGCCCATATGCACTAGAGCCTTAGCCTCTTTCAAAGGATTACAGAAGTACAAAAGTAGCCATTAATATGTGACCTGTATAGCGATGGAATACAAAAACTTAAATAAAGTCCTTGAAGTAGCCAGACAAAGGTAACATATTTGCAAAGGCAGGAAGCATTCAGCATACACTTCAGCCCCATCCGTGATTACAAAGCAGAACTGCCACTCTTATGATCTTCTCTATGTCCTCTAAAAATGTCAAGGTAAACTGGATTGAACGTAAAACTTGAGTACAGCAAGTAACCTAAACATACATGAGCATCTGGCAAGAACACGGATACAAATCAACTCTGGCAACAGATCACTATAAAAATCCTATAAGGGATTTTTATACATTTTATCCATAACTGCCAAGGATTCAGTGCTCCCACTTTATTTAACTTACTTACTTTCTTCTGTTTTGTTTTCTCAGTACCAAGGACTGAAGTCATAGTCACGTTGCTTAGGTCAAGAAAATAAATATTCTACCACTAAATTAGAGTCACATCTCCCACTTTGATTTTACTTAATTAGGTCTCTGATTTTTATGATTACCTCCTCTCTCTTTCTATCTATCTATATCTACACACACACACACACACACACACACACACACACATAAAAATCACAGGGATGTGGATAGGGGTCTGTGGGTATGGGTATGATGTTATGATGCCAGGAATAGGAAGCCAGGCCCTTTCATATGTTGGGCAACGTGCCCTAGCACTAAGATACAAACCAAACTCTTATTTTTCTATAGACCAAATCCTTACTGTAGGTATTTTCAGATGCATTTCTCTAAAATGTAGCATATTATACATTTCCCCTGCTCTTAAACATTTAACTTGTTTGAGCATTTCAAGGTCTTTATTATGAGTGCTCACTACAGTGCAGTACAAGGAAGGAAAGTCTGTTGGCCTCTATACCAAATACCCTGAGTCAGTAAACCTGTTAAGTTCTGTCTGCTTTTATAGATTGTTTCTCATAACAGCAAAAACAGAGTGTCTGTGTTAGCAACTCTCCACTAATAAGAAACAATACTCCTCCATTGGCCTCTCAAACAAACTCTTAGGTGTTTTACACATAATGTCTGAAATGAAAAACCCCCAGAAAAATCCCAATGGTGCAATAGTAGCACTTTTTCTAGTTTTTTCAAGACAAGATTTCTCTGTGTGGCTTTGGCTTACTAGAACTCACTCAGTAGACCGGGCTGGCCTCAATCTCCCAAATATCCACCTGCCTCTATCTCCTGAGTGATATTATTAAAGGTTTGTGCCACCACTGCCAGGCCCATATCACTTTTATCTTAAGGGTAACCAACAGCTGTCTAATCATACTTACTGTGCACTCAGCAGAGGGAATCCGTATCTGGTTCTGTAAATCTAGTCAAGTACTTATAGCTAGAGAGGTCATGGACCTAGAGAAGAAACTCACTGCCAATTGAATAAGTCAGTATAATTCCAAACTGTATTCTAAATACTTATCTGTATACCCATAGACAAAAGCATCTCTCATATTCATCAACAGAAGGAGACAGCTACAGAGATCCACAAATGACCGTGTGGTGTTCAACACCAGTTGATACACCTACAATTCAACCTCTACACCTAAAGCTCAGGAAATAGCATGGAAGAAGGAGCACAAAAATTGTGAGATCCAGAAGAACGGGAGATATGCTGTGAGACAAAGAACGGGAGATATGCTGTGAGACAGTCTCTTCCACACAAGGAGATGCCGAATTCTATCTACAGGTATCTGTGGATATATGTTGGATAGCTCTTCACTCCGAATTGAAACATTTCCTCTAGGAAAAGCAAGAATGGTTGTGAAGGGTGAAGGCTGAAACTTGCAAAATGCCCTCCCTATAATTGGACCCCATAATCTCATAGGGAGTGACACTATCAGGAGGCATGGCTTTCTTGGACTAGGTATGGCCTTGTTGGAGGAAGTGTGGCACTGTGGGAGTGAGCTTTAAGGTTTCCTAGGCTCGGGATACTGCCCAGTGTCTCAGTCAGCTTCCAGTTGCCTGCAAGATGTAGGCAACTCAGCTGCTTCTACAGCACCACATCTGCCTGCACACTGCCATGTCATGATGATAATGGTCTGAAATTCTGAAAGTATAAGAGAGCCATCCCAATTAAATGTTTTCTTTATAAGAGCTGCCATGGTCATGGTGACTCTTCACAGCAATAAAAACCCTAACTAAGACACAACCCTACCCTATCCCACCCCCAGCTTTGCAGAAGGAGTGAACTACTGCTGAAGACGAAACTGACGAGTCTAGTGGCAGAGCAGAGATGCTGAGACCTGCCAACTTCCTGCAACCTGTGCAGAAAGCACCAGGAATGCAGTTTTTCTGGCCTGTGACCATTGTCAGAGTGGACTTGCTAGTGATACAGTTGTGTTTGAATCATTCCTGCTCCTGCAAATCACTCCTCACCCACACTACTATTAGCGGCCCCAATAAACATTTTCTGCTTCACCAAGATGGACCTTGGTACAAATGTCACATTGGTTTGTGTCGGGTTCCCGTAAGAAAAGACCTGTATGGGTTGCATCTCCCCCAGGAAAGTCATATTGCAGTATCTATTTTATAGACGTGTGTGTATTTTAAATAAGTTATCATTTAATATAATTTGAGGTGCATAACAAAGGAAACAATCTCTAGAGTGAATGGACAGCCTACTGGATGGGAGAAAATCCATGTTAGTTATGTATCTTACTGAGAATTAATATCTAGAAAATATAGATATATCTAGAAGTCAAAAAACTAAATACAAAAAAATCAAAACAACCCAATTAATAAGTGAACTAATGAAATGAACAGAGTTCCTAAAAGATGGCATACAAATGGCCAAGAAACGCATGAAAATTATCCTCCCTTATTAACCATCAAGGATGAAAATCAAAACTACATTGCAGTTCCATCTCAGGTTACCCAGAATGGTTCTCATTGATAAAGAAAACCGGTAGCAGATGATAAGAAGAAAGGAGAGAGATCCCTTACATACAACCCTGAATTTCTGTGTACCCTGCTGTACCGCTCTGGGGCACACACATCCCCAAACTCTAAGTCAACAAAGCTGCACATAGAAGCCTGCTTCTCACATTAGCCAGGTTGTAGTGCCTGTCTAGTTGCCCTTCAACAAATGACTGCATAAAGGAACTGCAGCACATATATACAATGGAACATTCTTCAGCCACAGTGAGTAGAATTACATTGTTAGCACGAGAATGGCTGCAGCTGGGATCATCAGGTAAAGCAACATAAACCAGATGCAGAAAGACAAATATTGTATTGCTTCTTCCCCTCTCATTAGTGGATCCTAGAACTTGTATATAAATAAGAATATGCATCTACGCCATGAAAACAGAAGTGAAACTATGGGAAGGAAGGGAAACAGTAGGAGAAGAATGGAGGAGAGAGGGGAAATGATGCGCAGTAAATACAGTTAAAGGATGCCATGGTTTGAGTAAAAATGGCCCCCACAGGCACATAGGTAGTGCCACTATTAGGAGGTGTTGTCTTGAGGTAGGTGTGACCTTGTTGGAGGAAGTGTGCCAATGGGGGGGTGGGCGATAGGCCTTGAGGTTTCAGATGCTCAAGTTAGACCCAGTGCTCCTCTCTCTCTCTCTCTCTCTCTCTCTCTCTCTCTCTCCCTCCCTCTCTCTCCCTCTCTCCCTCCCTCTCTCTCTCTCTCTCTCTCTCTCTCTCTCTTCCTGATAACAGCTGACCCATATGCAGAACTCTTGGCTCCTTCTCCTGCACCATGTCTGCCTGTATGCTGCCATGCTTCCTGCCATGACCAATGGACTAAACCTCTAAACTGTAAGCAAGCCCTGATTAAATGTTTTCCTTTATGAAAGTTTCTGTGGTCATGTGTCTTCACAGCAATAGGACACTAAGATAAAATACACGATGCATGTGAATGAAGATGTCTTTATGAAACCTGTGGCTATTTATAATCAGCACCTGCTAATAATAAATTAAAAATAAAATTAAAATGGGTATGGACAAATTTTAAAAGGACTAAATGAACCAGTCTCACAAACACGATTATCTCATTCTCTATAAATAGCAGAATCTAGCAGAAGAGGATGAGGCACGCAAAGGGGAGATTGTCAGGGATGTGGAAAGACAAAGAGGAGAAAGAGAGAGCAGTGGAGGAGCCGTAGATGACCAAGGAACATTTCGTGGAATGGAAATGTCACCTGTACAGGACACACAATTCCAAGTGAAAGCTCAACGTGTATATATCATGTCTGCCATTTCACTCGAGGCATTCTAGAAAATCAGAAACAAGGAAAATGGAGACTCTGTCAGCCATTGCCAGGGGTTGAGAGGAGGAGGATTTTATGACTAATGGCAACATGGGAGAACGTCCAAGGATGAGGGAAATTTTCTCTATCTCGTGGTAGCCACACAACTCTACATTTGTCTAAACTTCAACAATCGAATGCTGAGAAGAATGGGTTTACGACGTACTTAAAAGTTGTCTGTGAGCTCTAATACGATAACCTGAAAGTTAATAAAGGCAGCTAGTACTAAAGACTTAACCCAACGGTGTGTGATCATATTCCGGAGGAAAATCCCACAAGACAAGGGCAGCACGTGCTAGCTCCAGCAGAAGACTTTAAAGTGTTTATTTGTTATTATCGTGTCTGTATAATATAGGGGCATGAGAACCACAGAGGGGGTGTCGGAGGACAACTCTGTGGACTCACCTCTCTCTGTCTACGTTTATGTGGGCTCCAGGAATTGAACACAGGTCACCAATCTTATGCACTGGCAAGTACTTTACCCACTGAGCCAGCTCACTGGCCCAAAAACATCTTTAAGAGGCATTAATAAACTGAAAATTGTGTCAGTATATTGTTGGCTCCAATTATTTACTGATTTCCGGAGGCCAGAATTAAGACTGGTTCCCACCAAACAGTTGCAACCTGTCCCTAAACACCTGCTTACTTATATTCCAGAGCCTGATACGTCTTTGCTAAGGGGTGAGCAAATGCCCTGTGACCCTCACCATGCAAATGAAATGTTTGTGCTTTCAAAAACTGATGTAATGTGGGAGTCCCCTCTGTATGTTGTGAATATTATTGGTTAATAAAGAAACTGTCTTGGCCTGATAGGGTAGAACAGACCTAAGTGGGGAAAATTAAACTGAATGCTGGGAGAAGGAAGGCAGAATCAAGGGAGAAGCCATGGAGCCACAGACACAGAACCTTGCCAGTAAACCACAACCATGTGGTGACACAGATTAATGGAAATGGGTTAAATTAAGATGTAAAAGACATTAGAGCTAATAGGCCAAGCAGTGATTTAACTAATACACAATACTGACGTGAAAACCAGAAAGGAAATTACCTGTACCATGTCTTTCGCCAATCTTAACACTTGCTACTTTGAAGCCTAGTAGTCTTTCCTATCTGTCCGTCTGTATTTTCATACTATCTACAGAATAAACAATTATGTGCTGAGTGGCTAACCTCCAGGCTGACTGACCCCATAAGCAGAGGCAACTCCTGATGGCAAAACCTGGCACAAAGGAGGTCCAGGCAAGCATTTAGAGTTTGATGGAAGAAAATTAAATTAATTTAAAATTAAACCACTTCAATGGGCATTTCCCAGGTCTCTACCTGGAAGGACCATTCCCCAAACTTCCACCTCCTCTGAGAGTATTTAGCTCTTTCCTTCCAGTTGCTGGCATTTGTATCTTGCTCCTGTGTCTGTACTGTGGGACCTTTTAGGTGTCATAAGAATATGACACATTCCCTCTTCATAATTCATTAAGGAGTGGTATCAGGAAAAATAGAAGGAAAATCATATTCATTCCAAAAGTAATTCTTTTAAATACTTTTAAAGTTCCATAGCATTATATATTGACTTTTGAATAAGCAACTTAAAGCCATCTGAAGTAAATTTTGCTTGCCTGTCCTGAGTTTTCTGGAAGGAAACGAATGGACCATAATACGTCTTACCATGCCACCTACAGGGCGAGTGTTCCTGCCGGCTCAGCTTTTACTTTTCGTTAAACCCCGATGAACAAAGACAGCTGCCAAGCATTTTCTAGGCCATTTGTTCTGTTTATAAACAGAAAGTGTACACTATTTAACAAGATGTAATCATTTGCAAACTAGATTTATGCAGAATGAAAGAAGTGAAAGAGAGAGGAGGGAAATTAATGCAAGTCTTAAGTGCTTAATGACCCCATTAATTGAGAGAGAAGTAATTGCAGAAATTAAACAGAAGGTGTAATGGCCTTGGAATCATTAGCTTACTCTGGGAGTAGTGCTAATGTTTACCAGGTGATTTTGTTCTGAACTGAGAACTGAGATTCAGACTAATGCAATAGTTCTTTAATTTGGTTGAAACTACATAGATCCCTAAAATCTGTGCATATTCCCTAGACCCTTTCAGGTGGAACCCATGTATGAATTTTATTTTAAAAATGGACAACTGATTCTTTCAATATTTGCATTTCAGATCTATGGGTCAGGGGGCAGGAGGTTGGAGATGATGCTTGAAGGCCAGAGGACAACCTTGGGTGTCATCCTCAAGGACACCATCTATGTCCTTTGTGACAGGTTCTCTCACTAGCCTGGAATTCACTGACTGTGCTAGGCTAAGCTGCCTTGAGTTAGCCCCAGTGATTCACCTACCCCTGTTTTCCCAGCACACCGGGATTACAAGCACACGCCAGCATATCCAGCATGTTTCTATGGGTTCCGGTACTTGAGCTCAGTCCTCACGCTTGTCAGGTAAGCATTTTACCAACTGAGCCATCTCCCAGCCCTTTCTCCATCTTTTGATTAATCTAATCGTGTTCTGGATACTACTGATTGTCGGGGATCACCAACTGTTGTGGAAAGTGTCCCAAGTGTCATATGATGTTTACCGCCATCCCTCGCCTTCACTCAGTAGCACTAATTTCTTTTGAGTTATATGAAGTAAGATGTTCCCAGACATTGCCTTTTTTCTATTAGGTTTAAAAATCACCAGCAGTTGTTGAACAATGTTGTCTGAGGGTGCTAACTGGAAAAGAGGAATGGCTTTATCTGTCCTGTCCTGTGCTGCTCTGTGCTGTCCTGCTCTGTCCTGCTCTGTCCTGCACTGTGCTACCCTGTGCTGTGCTGTGCTGTGCTGTGCTGTGCTGTGCTGTGCTCTTACCACAAACACCAGGTGGCTACTGAGCACTTGAAATGTGAACGGCACTACCGGGAACTAAATTTTGTTTTATTTTATTTTTAATGAATTGAATTTTAAAGTCATGAGTGACTAGTGGACATTATATTAGACCGAATAAATTTACCCCAGATCTTCCTGTAAGCAATATAGCCCATACACTCTCCCCCTAAGTGCTTCTGATATCCATTATTTCAAACTAACAACCACGAATATGAAAATCGTCCTACCTTCCCCTGCCTCAGAGAATAACCTTGGGATGTTGGGACCAAAGAGAGATCTGCTGGCACTTTTGTTTTCTAAGGGTTGCCTTGGAAACAGTTTTGTTAGCCATCTTCAACATGCAGGTCGTCAGAGTTGAAACACTGTCTGGGGAGTCTTGTGTCGGTCCTAGTAATAATCTCCTTTGAATGTCAGTCCTTAACAATTACTTGAGAAAAGTTTCCACTGTGGTCTTGTTCACTTACTTTTTTAAATCAATTCTTAGCAGATTAAACACATAGATAACATGTAATTCAGAATGTCACTTCTTTTTTTTTCCCAAGAGAAACAAAAGCATATCCCCACAAACACTCATATTCAAATGCCAGCAGCAGGATTATTAATAGCTCAAAGGTGGAAATAATCCAGATGTTCCTCTCCTGGTGAACAGATAAACAAATATACTAAAGACAATAGGATACAAGAGAAAATTACTTAGTAATTAAAAGGATAAAACTAGTGATATGCATCAAAGCCCAGAAGAACATTAAAATGATGCTAAGAAAAAGACACTGGTCCCAAAAACCATCTGATTCCATTTACCCGAAGTGCCCAGAATGGAAAATTCCATAGAGCAGAAACTACATTAATGGTTGCCCAAGGCTGAGGTAAACAGAAAGGGGGAAGTTGGTGAGTATAGCTACCAGATATAGGATGTCTCCTGAAGGTAACGAGGAGATTCCAAAGCTAAATGGTGGTGATGGCTGTATAAATTCTGTGCCTGTGCTTTAAAAACTATGCCCCTTATTTGCATAAAGTACATACTGAATGAATTATAACCAAACTAAGGTATGTGTTGGTATACTCCATCACATTAGTGGACTCAGTAAGAAAATGTTTAAGCATGCTAATTGGTACTTTTGAACTGGAAGTATTTTGTGGATTGTGTGTGTAAGCCAGAAGTCAATTCCAAGTGTGATCTTCAACTGTTCTCCCCTTTAACTAAAAGAAACAAACAAAAAACACGGTCTGTCATTGAGCTCACTGACTGGCCAGGGTAGCTAGGCAACAAGTAGCCCCCCACCCCACCTCACCCCCCAGTGCTGAAATTAGAGGCACATACCCATCATGCCTGGCTTGTACAAGAATGCTGGGGATCTGAACTCATGTCTTCACGCGTGTGCAGCAAGCATGTTAACGAGTGGCCTATCCCCCAGCCCTGGACATGGATTTTGAAAACATTCCAAAATAACCTATCTGCTATTCATCACCTCCTTATTCACAGAAAAACTGACGTGGCCCTGACCTGTGTCCAAATATGGACTGAGAACTCTTGAGATCAGTCCCAATTCAACAAAATCATCTAACTCCAACAGATTACGGGATGATGTACACATACGAAAGACACCTTTGAACTGACGCCAGCCAGCGCTAAGGGGACCCATTCTTCTCAGCCTCCAAATCCTCTTCCAGAATAATGATTACGTGATCACTACATGAAGGAAAAGATTAATAGGAATAGTTATTTTCAACATCCTGCCCCAAGGCAAGCAGGTTAGATGTCTGTTACCCTAGGATAGGAGCCACCCTGACTCATAGAGCATAAGCAAGCCTGGAAGGGATAGAAGTTGCATGGGATTTTAGGATGGTGAGCTCCCCTGCAGTCTCAGAACGCATTCTCCACTTCTCAGGGCATTCACATATCAGGTCAGCTTTACAAGGAATTAATACATATTTTTTCGATTTTTGGTATAAAGCCCGGGCTCATATGAAAATACAACAGTCAGGCTCAGAGCGCTTGCTCATGGATGTTCAGGACACCAGCAACAAACAGAAAGGAGAAGGCAGGGGCAAATATTGAGTGAAGTAAAATCTTTACATCTTGTAAACCAAAGAGAGTATCAAAAGCCATTATGGGCCCGGTGTAATGAAACACGCCTTAATCCCAGCATGGAGGAAGTGAAGACAGCAGATTTCTGAGTTTCAAAGACCCTGGTTTACATAGTGAGCTTTAGGTCAGTGAAACCTTGGCTTAAAAAAAAAGTTATTCTGCTTTTATGGGATAAAAAGTTGTCTAATGAAGTTAGAGAGTTTAAGTGGTTAGAAAGAAATGATGTTGAATTGCCTGAGATAAACACAAGTCCTGTTTGGAAGGCAAGAAAGAGCTGACTTGTAACAGAAAAACATGACAGGAAAATGTCAGTTCAACAAATTACGCAGTGTTCCATGGGTGTAAAATGGTGACACCCATCATTGACAATAACTTCTGGAGGATTTCTAAACCACTAGAAGAGAGGATTTGGAAGGTTCCCAAAGATGGGTCAGAAGCAGATGGAAATGAGTGTCCCTGATTGAACTGCTGCAGATTATAACAGACGTGCATTGACTGGCCATACTCATCTTCCATGAGGATGTAGAATTAAAAATGCCAAAACTGAAGCAGCAGGCTGTGTCTAAGGAGCCTTGTTTCCAGCCGTCCTTCCATCCTCCAGCAGATGGATGCTGGGAGTACGGGCAGAGAGCTGGGGCACTTGGAACATCTCTGGGACAGGTTTATTTGGAAAGCCATCCTCATCTTCAGACAAGCTGTGTTGAGAGGGCTCGGGAGCGCTGGCTTTCCTCTGTGTCTGATGCTGGCCCTGACTCTCCCTGGCTACTTGGATTGGAGGTTCTGAGAACACTCTGCCTGTGCCGTCCATGGTCCATGTTTTCTCACTAGACCATGAACTTCCCAAGAACTGACACTTGCCGCCATTTATGTGACTTTTGTCTATCAAGGATGTCTTATCAAATTTTATAGGAATGGGATGGAATATTTTTCCCAACTTGGGTGGATGGTGCTTCATTTTCAAGTGCTCCCTAGGGCAATTGGCTCTTTTCCAGACAGCACAAGTCAAAGGTTAACCTCAGACCTGGGCTCTGCCTCAAGACCTTATGATAAAACAGACTGCCCTGTATTGCTGAATTCCTCTTCTTTGGAGACTAATCTCTAAACAAGAAGCCTCACACAGAATACTCTGGCATAATTATATTGTATATTCTATTACATTGGTGGATATGGTACTATTATAGTAGCTTCTGGTAAGATGCTTTTTTAGATGGTAATGTGTATGAACTTCATACAGTGCTAACTGGCACAATGGTGAGAGTAAACTATTACTCCAGTTATGTTTGTGTTAGATGTTAAGGAAACAAATGTCTCAGGGAGACTGGGGCCAGAAAGAGTTCACAAACCTTCCCTGTTCCCTATCTTCATGGGAGGGGTTGGCATGGACAGACAGGGCAATATAGTCATTGAAGATTATGATTAATATATCAAGCATGTAACTAGATCGTGATATGAAATCCAGAGACTCCCCAGGATTTATCCTGATTTGGGCTTTGTTTTAATTCATTCTTTCTCTGAAAGGGGCCTGCCAACTGTAACATAGTAGATGCTCCGAACAAGAGGCACATTTTCATCAATTCCTTAGGTTATAACATTTCCATTTACCCTCAGTAAACATTCTAATGAGCGCTATTCCTTTGTTCTGGTCTCGCTGTGTTGGTGTTGACATTACCTCAGTTTGAAAGAGACTGATAGATAAAGTATGGGGGTATCCCCACGGCAATACCAGCTGTTATCACCAAAACTACAAGAAGACCTTTGGCAGCTCTTGCTCCTGTTACCCAAGGTTCTGAAGTGAGAGAGATTTTGACAAAAAAACAAAAAAAAAACAAAAAAAACTCTGCTTTAGTTTCAGAGAGCACATACACAGGGGCACTTTGGACAGAAGAAATCTGTATTTGCTGAAACCTTTGGCCAGAGTTATAAATCTGTGTGCTTCGTGGCAGAGATGTCTCTGACTCTGAACACAGGACAAAGAGCATTTTGCTTAGTCACACAAAGCAAGAAATGGAAACAGCAGGAATTGGTGTCCAAACTACTTGCCTCTATCCTCTATCCCAGAGGTGTCCCTGTCTTCTATTTTGACCCCTCAAGTAGGGATTATTGAAGTGTTCAGACCCCAAACCTTCAGTTTTACATGATACATTTAGAACGAAAATCATTCCAAAGCCCATCATTTAAAATGATGAGTTTAAATATTTCATGAAATCACATGACCTTAAATTAGCCAAGAGTTTTAATGTCAGGGTATCATTTCATTCAAAAATGAATGGTGAAGATACAATGTCCCAAAGTCCAACAACTCTTAGCAAACTTGGTGAGTTACCTTCAAACTGTCTGTTTCTAACTCACAAATATATTTTATTTTTGTTTTTTTTCCAAAGGATTATAAGTTTTGTGTTTCATAATTCTACTGCAACCTATTTCGTCCGCCAGGCTTTTTGTGATTAAAGATAACTTATCCAATGACGGGTCACAGAATGGAAATGAAAAGTGCAAGTTCTGATCTTTTTTTAACCCTATGTTTTGCAGCTGATTGGATAGGACATTAAAGTATACTTAGGGACTTTGTTCGCAACGAGGTGTGAAAATTGTGAAATCAGGTCAGATCCTGGGAGCCTCACTTTCAAATAAGTGGGTTCCAGAGATGTGTTATATTACCCAAGAGTTCTCGTCACAGATGCTAAAACCCATGTGATTAAAAGTGAAAGAAAGTAGTTGAGTAGGGGAAAATCAGAAGATGACAGTTTGTGGGACACTGTTGGTCCTGCTCTGACTAGTGTAGCCAACAGCTTCCAGAACTGCTCTGCAAAAGTAGAGGCTGTCTTGGTTGGATGGTCTCTACGAACAAGGGAGATGTGCATAGTTTAGGTATAGCTTAGGTATAGATATGAGTTTAGATAAGAAGTACCAGGTCAATGCTGGCCTCAGTTCTGTTGGCCTTGACGCCATCTGTTGATTTTAATGACATTTCGGGTGACAATTCTGACTCCTCCTTTGTCATAGCAAGGAAACTAGGCATGGCTATTAAACCCTGAAAGACTCAGAACTGCTTCTTCACAGCATAAATCAGGTCACCCACACTTGAACATTCCCTTGAGTAACTCTAAACAGACAACTGATACATGAATCTAGACGAGTATGTAAATACAGAAACAACCCAGTAGATCTCTTTCTTCTAGGCTGGATACCTTAAGCCTGGTACCTACTCTTTACTTCGTTGTTGAAAACATATAAATGTCAGACACTGGTATTGTCTTCTTTAATATCAGACAAAACCCACAACCTTTCACACCTTCACAGGGAAAAAAACAACAGCTACAAAAAGTTGCCCATCCAAACCAGGTGTGTTGGCACACAACTTTGATCCCAGCACTTAGGAGACAGAGGCAGGCAGATCTCTATGAGTTTGAGGCTAGCTGTCCTTGTCTACATAGTTAGCTCCAGACTACAAAAATGGGACCGTGTTTTATTTTAATTACCTACCCCCCAAATCCCCCTTGGTCAACCAGATCATTTTGGACATCTTTTCTGAGATGTTAGTACTTTGAAAGTAAGAAATTTAATTGAGTGTGAGGGTCCATATTCTCTGCAGATCAAATACAAAGAGATTAAGAAAACAAGACTTATCCACTGTCACAAAGAATAAATTTCTTCATTGATACCAGTCAATTGGAATGATTCTGTGTAGAACCAGAGAAATTGAAGATTCTGTATGAAATCATCCAGTTTGTCCCTTGCTTTTAAGTGACCCAACAAAGATTTCCTGAATGGAGTCCTATGCCTTCAGACTATGATAGAGTAAGATTCAACATACAACATCTTTCAGATCCTGAAATGTTTCAAAATATCCTTCCCAATACCTTATTAATGCTAGCCAGCCACTCAGTTTTGTTGGTGGTGGTGGTTTGTGTTGTAAAAGGAGCGGACTGCATCCTAGCCGCCTGCCTAGTTTACACCCAAAATAATCACACAGAAATTGTATTAATTAAATTACTATCTGGCCCATTATATCTAACCTCTTCTTGGCCAACTCTCTCATCTTGCTTTAACCCATTTTTAATAATCTGTATGTCACCACGAGGTCATGGCTTACCAGGAAAGATTCAGCATGTCTGACCTGGCAGCACTTCTCTCTGTCTGCCTTCTTCTTCCTCCCAGCATTCAGTTCTGTCCTCCTGCTATCTAAGTTCTGCCCTATAAAAAGGCCAAGGCAGTTTCTTTATTCAACCAATGAAAGCAACAAGAATACAGAAGGACCTCCTACACCAGTTACGTTTGTTTTTTTTTTTTTT
>NC_022029.1:16543123-16573003 GCF_000317375.1 Microtus ochrogaster
TTGGTTTTTCAAGACAGGGTTTCTCTGTAGTTTTTAGAGCCTGTCCTGGATCTAGCTCTTGTGGACCAGGCTGACCTCGAGCTCACAGAGATTCACCTGCCTCTGCCTCCCAAGTGCTGTGATTAAAGATGGGTACCACCACTGCCCAGCCAGCCGCTCAGTTATTATCTAGCCTAAATTCTTCCTGGTATTTATGTAGCCATTTTTGGTAGCTTGAGAAATGAGTGTGGTTTGCCTTCTGAATTTTTCTCAATATTTAAGCTGCCCTCTTCAGCAGCTCAGAATCAAAAATGCATACAAGAAAGACTCTCAGAAAACAGAAATTCTTTAATTTTCCCAATAATAAAAACAACCTTACGCTGGACAATATTGGCACATGCTTTTAATCCCAGAACTCAGGAGGCAGAGGCAGGCAGATTCTGAGTTCAAGGCCAGCCTGGTCTACAGAGTGAGTTCCAGGACAAGCAGGGCTACACAGAGAAATCCTGTCTCAGCAGAGTTAATTGTTTATACACATTCACTTTGCTACTTTGATATACACTATTTTTGAACTTTCATTTTTTTGGTAATATAGATAAATTTTAATGATAGTGAAGCATTGGCCTAGTACAGAGAAATTTGGATGTTTGTCTATGATTATGGCAATGAATAATGGTGCAGCAGTTATAGGAAACAATGTAGCAGTTCCTTAAAAGGCCTTAAATACAGAGTCATCTTGCCATTCATCAGTTCTACCTCTAGGTATGCATCCAAAAAATTTAAAGCAAAGACTCAGAAAGATACTTGCACACTGTAGAGAAGTATACAGCAAAATTAAACCTTCGGTCTTCTAGGATAGCTCCTTAAGACACAAGATATCCCATTCATATTGAGGTTAAACATCAAGATGTTCTAAGGGAAGCATTTCATTCAACAGCAGAGTTCCTTAAAACTCAGGAAGTAAGTAATTTTAAAGGTTTCAGGAAGTCCCTGAAATGAACCAGATTCACTACAACCCTTTCTCCCCAAACATATATGAGCACTGAGGACTGCTGAGAGTCACTCTCACGTAAGCTGAGCTGTCTGCAAGCAGACACAAGTGGGGTGGCTTCAGGAAGACTCTGACCAACCCAGCTGTTTGTAAAGGGCATCCTTCAACCTGTTGAGCTGCCTAGAGGCTGTGAAGTGGACTCAAGATTTCCATCTTTTGTGAATTGTTACTCACGCAGAGTGAGCTAATAATGATACTGCTGTCTCTGAATCACTTGTGCATCTATAAGGAGTCCCTCACCCATGTTCCTATGAATAGCTCCAATAAAATTCTTTAGTTCACCACGTTGAACTTTGGTAGTATCTTTATTTTGGGATCTTAGTTCCCTATCTAGGTGACTAAACAGTTGTTCACATCTCTCCAAGAAGATTGTCACATGACACACACCAACATCCACAGCTGCATGGTTCACGAAAGCTCATGGGTAGAAACAACACACAGGTTCATTGACAGGAGAACTAGTTAGCAAGAGAGAGAAAAAGATGAGAGATACAATTTTAGTCAAAAAATAAAATATAATATACAATGCAACATGGATAAGACTGGCTAAGTGAAATAAATTGGGAATGAAGGATTAAAGTTAGTGTAACTCTGTGTATACTAGGTACTAGGAGTCCTTAGACACAGGCACAGAACCATCTGGGAATATTGCATTTATTGAATGCAGACGTTTGCACATGGGGTGATGAGACAGTTCTAGAGATGGATGGTGGTGATGGTTATATAACAGAGTCAACGTACTTAACACCACCAGACTCTACACTTAGGGTGGGTTAACATGGCAAATTTTATGATATGATTATTTTATCACAAACAATTTATCTTCTTATGCTGGGTTCAAAAGGTCATTCTCATGATGTATGCAATGCACTTTGGGCACACTCCCCTCCACAGTTCATTTCCCCCTCTTCTCTAGCCCGCCATCAATTAATCCCCTTGGTCCTCCCAATTGGTTTCACTTCTAGTTCATGTCCTCTGCATAGTTATGCTTTTATAAAACTTTATAAATGAGAAACGTGGTATTTGTTTCTCTGAGACTGAGCATTTACTGGCCGCATCTCCAGCTGCCTCCGTTCTTCTGCAAACGACACTGCTTTCTTTTTCTTTATATTTGAAAAATATTTTACTGTGCATCTAAACCACAATGTCTTTTTCCATCCCTCGCTGGACAGACCTAAGTTGGTTCTGTAACTTAGCTACTGCTGAGCGCCGCAGCAAACGTTGCAGATCAAGTATCAGGGGCACACTGCCTTGGAGTTGTCTTGTCAATACTAGGGAATGCTAAAAACAGAGCCAGAGACAACTAGGTGGAGAACAGAAGGGACATGACGAACATTTCCATTTGCTTAGAGAGACTGGACAAATGCCTAAAACTATCAAGACTAGTTGGCAATAGCATTGAGATTCTGCTCTCAGAAGTAAGACAAGGGTAAATTAAAGTAAGCCTTTTACATGGAAACTATCTAATAACAATACCCCGAAGCCATCTTCATACAATGGATTCCATTTAAAAGGAATAGAGAATCCTCTGAAGTCTTCTTACGGCAAATCTCCATTACAAACTTTCAATTCACTTCTTAGAAAAGCACATTTATTCAAAATCGTGGAAATTGCCAACAGCTAAACTACCATTCTGCACCTAGAGAAACATGTAGATATTTTTATTGTGCCCATGTCAGGTGGTTCACAACCGCCTGACATTCCACCTCCAGGGGGATCTTCTGCAGGCACCTGCACTCACTTAGGTATATTCGCATGCGCGCACACATACACATGACTAAAAACAAATTTAAAAAGTAAACTACTAAGAAGCAATATCTGTGCCAAGGTCAGAAGCTACCACCATTTTCACCGTTACCTTGAAAAAGAAGTTAATAAGATTAAGACCTGACAATGAGACAGACTTACCATGGACCTTGCAACGGTCTAGGGGTCGGTGATCAAGGGTGGTTGTGGATTGCTGGCAAGAGAGTAAGTCCCCACGGCTTCCTTGGAGTGGAAGGTGGTGCGGTGCTAACTGCCAATCACTTGCTAGCCTCTGATGCTGAGTTTATTTCCCCATTAGGAACCTGGAAACAATCACGACCTCCCAGCTCTGTCCTGATAACTAAACAAGGGAGGACACCTGACACATAGCTGACACTTAGCAAATATTACGTTCTGTTTCAGCTCAGGATGCCATTTCAGAATACCATAAACTAGATAACTTTAGAAATAGAAAACTAATTTCTCAATTATAGAGCATAGAAGTTCAAAAGCCAGGTGTCAGCAAGTACGTGTTTGCTCTGCAGTCTTCTCTTGGCTTGTAGGAGCATCCATCTGTCTTACTCTGTGCTCGTGTTACCTCTTTGTGTGTGTGTGTGTGTGTGTGTGTGTGTGTGTGTGTGTGTGTGTGTGTGTGTGCGAGCGCGCGCGTGTGTGTGTGGAGAATGACAATCACCTTCAGAACCTTGTCTGATCCTGAAATATCTCTAAAAAGTCCACCTACAAGCACCAGCTCAATAATGGTCAGAGTTTCAATAGACGTAAATGGCCGATTGTGACACTCAGCCTGTAATCCCTCTCAAACCTGCCCAGAGTTCGTTTCTACCAAACAGATGTTAAGGACTCTATCCCAGGAGTTCATGTATAAGGTGGACTCCCAGTTTTCAGTCGAAGAACCCATTCCAAGCTTTCCTCCTTAGGCACTGAGACAGGAGTAGGACCCATCTATCAGGAGCAGAGTCAGGCTCACCGTCCCTACTAAGAGTCTGGGTCACTGATACACTTCAGAGCTAACAAAAAGTTTAGGAAGGGCTAGAACTGCTGAGACACAAAGTTGAGTGGGCTTTGGATGTAGAACAGTACACGCAAAGCTTAATTAAAATTTTCCTGAGGCTTTCTTGGCCAGCTCACCAGAAGGTAGAAACCCACCCAGGACCTTTCGTGCATCTGCCTTCATTCAGGTTTGATTGCAGTTGCTTCAGCAATAGCGGAAATTTGCTGTGAGGAGGCTTCAGAGAATTCTCTATTCTTTTTAAATAGAATCCTTTGTATAAAGATGACTTCAGAAAGTTTTTCTTACAGAATTTCCATGTTAAAGGCTTATTTTAATTCCCAGGGTCCAAATAGTTTCCCAAATAATTATTTCAAACCTTACCCCTCTTTCAAATCCCATTCCCTCACCCATTCTCTCCCCGCAGTTCTGACTTCACAGAGAAATCAGTATCATGGAGGATTCCCTCAAGCAGATGCTGGATTTGCGGCGATGGCTTTTAAGTGTGTTCCACCTCCTGTGCTCTTTCTACACCCTGTACACTGGTGAAGGAAACTGTGGTTTCTCCCAACTGATGTGTCAACTTTGCCCCCACTCTGTTCTGTCTCCTTTAACACTTTCTTCATCAGCTGCCTCCTCTTCTCAAAGATGAAGACCATTCTATTCAGAGCCTCTGTCTGCCTCCTAGAAACACCACCATATCAGACCCATCACAAAAACACACCATCTTGCTTCTATGATTCTTCTAGATGCTTACAATCTTATTAACACTGTCAAGGGGATGCTTTCTTTTATCATGGGTCTAACTGACCAATCTTGTGTACGCCTTGAATCCAATGTCTCTGAGTAATAGAGAAGCTTTATCTGATCATTTTAAATGAGGCATGATAAAATTATAAGAAATATTTTAATCAATAAATGAAACTAATAAAAAGGCCTACAAGATTTCTGAATGCAATATCAGTACATAAAGATGAATGTTATTCATATAAAGTGCAATGAACAGTCAAAACTGAAACTAATAAGGCAATTTCACTCACTACTGTATTGAAACAATATAATATTTAGAAGTACATTTAACAAAAGAAGTGAAACACCTGGAGAGAAGTAAATGAGGGAAGAGTTCAAGGGCTCACGCTATTGAAACAAGCAGATTATCTGCCTCAGCAACAGATTTGGTCAAAACAGCTTCAAAATCTCGTCTGATTTCCTTGCCGATATTGACTTGGTATCTTAAAGTTCATAAGGAAATGCTAAGGAATTGCAAAGAACACCCTATCTAGAGGAAAGGCTACTTTAAAATGACTACATTGCTTTATAATCAAGACACTAGACACCTGACATAGAGTAGGCACAGATCAATGGACTAGGATTGAGAACTCGGGTAGAGTCGCTCATGTTTATGGATTGGTGTTTTCACAGGAGTGTCAATAAAGGGAAATAAATTCGCAAATGGAACTGGTACAACTGCAAATCCAAATATAATGGAGATGGAGGAGGAGTGGATGGGGGGGTAGATAGATGGAGGGCGGTGGTGGGGGAGATCGGGGAACAAGGGACAAGATGGGACAGGATGGGATTGGAACAGGAGAAGAGGAGGGAGGGGAAACTGTGGTCAGCATTTAAAAGAAATGAAAAGAAATTCAATTAATAAAAAAGTTGAAATGATAGGGTCCAGCTCAATACACAAAATTATTGAAAATCACTATTCATAATCTTACAAGGATACAAAGTTGAATGACATTCAAATCAATGATTATCTAAGAATGCTTCCAGGAGCTGAAGTTGTAAGGGTTGATTACAAACCTGAACAAACTTAAATCCAAAGAATCAGAGACTGAGTTGCCTGACGTAGAAACTACTGGATTTGTAAATAAATATGAATGTTTAATGAGAAGGTTTGGCATATGGCTGCAGTTGAATGTGGTCTAGCTTGAAAGTGGGGATATTCTGGGGCCTTGGAGACATGGGAATCCTTGCCTATACATAAGATTTACCTGCAGAAACCTTATACATTTTTATACTAAGACCCAAGAAAAATATCACCACTGTAAATGGTAGGGGAAAGCTCCCATTTCAAAAAGTCTTGAGCATGCTCTATATATAAGACCTACTTCCCTGGGTATGTCTTGGCTCCATCCCCATTGGAGTCTTCTTCAAGTCTTCTCAGTTTACTATGAAATCTTTATAGACCAATAAATAATTATAGAAACATATAAAAGTCAATTTTCTATATGCCTATAATAAACAATTGAAATCTGAGGGTTTTTTTTTTTTTAAAAAAAGAGTCTGTTTGTTTCCCATTGCTATGATAAACACCAAGACCCAAAGCTCCTCAGGGGGAAGAGGCTATTTTGCTTATACTTCCACATCACAGTCCAACATTGTGGGAAGTCAGGGAAGGAACTCAAGAAGGAACCTGGAGGCAGAAACTATTGGCCCCTCCTCTTCTTGTTCAGCCACCTTTCTTATCCAGGTTCAGACAACTTCTCCAGAGATGGCACTGCCCAAAATTAGGTGGGCCCTCAAACATCAATCATGCTCAAGAAAATGCTCTCCAGACAGACCCTCAGATCAGTCTAATAGAGGGGACTCTTTAGTTGAGATTACCTCTTCTCATATGTGTCTAGTTTTGTATAAAGCTGATAAAAATCTATGACATACTCCCTTGTGAACTTTGACACACAAACACATATCTTCAAGTCATATGCTTTTCATTTCTTGTCCCCTGGGAGTTGATAATAATATCACAATAAAAAACACAGTCCTACTTATAAAGGTCTCCACATCTTAAACATTCTAACAATTTATAAGTTTAAATTCTCTTTAAAATTCAGCTTTCGAGATGGCTGGATGGTTAAAAGTACTGACTGCTCTTTCAGAAAACTTAAGTTTGAATCCTGGCACCCACATGGTGACTTGTAACTCCCTGAAATTCTGGTCTCATGGGATCCACTTCACCATTCTGGCTTCCATGGGAACCAGACATGCATGTGGTGCTCAGACATGTAAACAGAAACTGTTCTTTCATTTCTGGACCTCCCAGACCTGAATAATCACACAGAAACTATATTAATTAAAGTACTGTTTGGCCAAAGACTCAGGCATATTTATATATAGCTCTTACACCCTAAATTAACCCATTTCTATTAATCTGTATATCACCAAAAGGATGTGGCTTACTGATAATATTCTTGCATCTTTCTCCTTAAGTTGCTACATGG
Source organism: Microtus ochrogaster (assembly GCF_000317375.1). Classification (NCBI taxonomy): domain Eukaryota; kingdom Metazoa; phylum Chordata; class Mammalia; order Rodentia; family Cricetidae; genus Microtus; species Microtus ochrogaster. Next base: position 16,550,133 of record NC_022029.1, read on the forward strand.
TGTCTTCATGACTCCACTTTCTTTCCTCCTCTATCTTTGCTTGGATTTTTCAGGCTTACTATATTCTGCCATGCCATAGGCCAAAGTAGCTTATTTATTAACCAGTGATAATAAAACATATTCACAACATACAAAGGAGAATCCCACATCATCTCCCCTTCTCTGTCTAAATAAAAAGGAAGATTTTAACTTTAACATAGTAAAATTACATATAAAAACAGTTATCAACAAGAATTATAGGTACAATATTTAGTTCATTTACATTTGGCAAATTAAGAAAAAACTGTTATCTAGCTTATCTTTGTGAAGCTAAAATTTTATATCTAATTTATCTTTTATCATAACTAGGGAAAACTATAATTATAACTGTCTAGTTTTCAACACCATCAAAGATCCCATAGGGAGATATTACCTAAGTAAACAGGAAGTGAGTACATTGTAAACAATGTCCAAAATGCTAGAAATGACAGAGAATTCTTGTTGCCTGGACAGTCTCTGAAAGTCTTCTTTAACATTGGGGCATCCATCTTCAGCCTACAGGCCAGTAGTATCTGGCAGATTTTTTCATGAATCAGGAAATTTGAAAGACTGTTTCACCTATATTCGCAGTTTGTCAGTAATTTTCTTCTGTGTCCTACAGAATATCTGGCAGACTCTTTCATGAAACAGGAACCCTGAAGGACTGTCTCACCTTCTTTTGGGAAGTTCAGCAGTTATTTTTCTGTGGCTCCTGCATATCCAGTTTATACAGCATACCATCAAACAGTCCAGGCAAAAGCAGTTTCTTGTCCAAATGACTAACCTTGTCACATTGAAGGCAAATTCCATAATGAGTCTCTTCAATGTCCATCAACCTCTCTGAAGTAATTATTGCTGCCAGAAGCAGACGTGTCTCACTGTCGAGAAAAGTTTAAGTTCTTAAAGCATTTTAAATGCCATATTGTGTAGGTCTTTGAAGTGCTGAAGATTATCTATCTAATGGAAATGTATCTCTGTATATTTAGAAAACCTAACTAACATGACTACAAGTTTGACTATTATAAATGTCTATCTATTAAACTTTAATTTGTAAAAATACAATACATTTTTAAATGAGCTGCACAAATACAATACCTCAGACAAGAACAGAAATATATATACACACATTGTAACAAAATTGACCCCAAATTTGTATCAATAGACCAAGATCCATACCAATGCAAAACATTCATCTCTATATCATATCCCCATTACATAGTTTTCTCCAAACTGCTTTCTGCTATTTGTTGGGTGAAATATTTTGGGGGCTTGCAGAAGACATTTCAGGGAGATCTTGTTCCATCAAACCATGCTAGTCTGGAAGGAATCCACAGGTTCCCATACTCTGTGGAAACAAAAGCAAAACCTCTTTTCCAAAGTAACATATCCTTAGACTCAAATTTTGAAGTAAGGATACCTTTAAAAACATATCTATTGGTTTAGCTTAGCAGCCCCCAGAATCAAATGTCTCTCTGCAGTCAAAAAAAAAAAGAATCAAAGAAAACACAATGACATACAGTATCTGGATTCTCTGTGCAACTTTTATCTTTATGTGGCTTCTTTTTTACTCTATTCTTCTATTTTTATTTTTAAATTTTTGGTTTTTTTTTTAAGACAGAGTTTCTTTTTATATCTTTGACTGTCCTGGATCTCACTCTGTAGACCAGGCTGACCTTGAACTCAGAGAGATCTGCCTGCCTCTGCCTCCCAGGTGTTGGAATTAAAAACTATTTATTTTTTTAAAGAATTTTCTCTATCATTTTCTTTTCTTTCCCAAACATACATATATTTTTAAACTTAATGTAAAGCATTTAAAAGGTTTTTTTTTCTTGTCTGAATTTGTCTTTATTGTATATCTTTATTTTTTTTTCTGACCACATGAGTCTTTAATTTGCTAGGTGATATGTCTAGAACTAAAGCTGTGACTTTTATGGCTAGATCTACCCCACTCCTTGGCTTCTGGGGAGTTTAGCTTCATGGCAGAGATACTGATGGGAGTGATTTTTTTTCCCCACAACTCTGTGGACTTTCTAGGCCCATACCACCACCAAGAAATTTGCTGCCAGCTGCTCATAAACACCATTTAAGTGTTTGGTGGCAGGGCCTCTTAAAAGAGCTACATGGTTTTTGCTGCTATAGTTGAGTCAGAAAGCCTCTCTTAAAGGAACTGTACCTCTGCTTGGCTCTAGCAAACAGAGCCCAACCAAGTCAATGTTGATACCAAGAAGCCATGCTTGACTCTGTTCTTTTGTCTGTCTAGAATCCTTTTAGTAAAGTTTTCTCAGGATTTATATTGAAATTCTTGTCCCATGTTGGGTGCCATTTGTAAACAAAACTATTCTTTTGTTTATGGGCTATCCAGACCCGAATAATCACACAGAAACCATATTAATTTTATAACACTGTTTGGCCAATGGCTCAGGCATATTTATAGCTAGCTCTTACATCATAAATTAACCCATTTATATTAATCTGTGTATTGCCACAAGTCTGTGGCTTACTGGTAAGGTTCTGGCATCTTTCTCCTTTGGCAGCTTCATGGCATCTCTCTGACTCCACCTTCTTTCCTTCTCTGTCTTTGCTTGGAGTTCCTGCCTTTCTATAGTCTGCCCCACTATAGGCCAAAGTAGCTTCTTCACTAACCAATGGTAATAAAATATATTCACAACATATAGAGGGAAATCCCATATCACAGATATACACAGGCAAGATACTCACATACATAAAACAATTTTTTGAACTTCAAAGTCTTTTAACTGTGGGGTCCTATAAAATAAAAAATAATTTCTTGTTTCAAAAGAGAATAACCAAGGCATAGCTACAATAAGATCATAGCAAAACCAAACTCTAACAGTGTAATAGCTCAGTTTCCAATATATGGAATTCACTTATTATCTTCTGGGCTCCAAAGAATTTGGGTAGCCCCACCTGTCCAACTCTGCCAACTACAGCATATACAACTTGTCTCATAAAAACAAGCCAGTGCCAGTCCTCACCTGCTGATGTCCTTGATAGTCCTATCACAGTTATGACATATGCTGAGGTCTTCACTACAACTGAGGCTAGATCTACTCCAATGGCCTTATGGCCTCACTGCAGGAACTCCAACCCTAACATGTGATGCTTTACACCAAGGGCTTCTGTGCACTAATGCTTACAAATTACTTTTCCTAGATACTGATCTCTTATTGGTCATGGATGATTCTTCAATCCCCACTGACCAGAGTCTCATGCCCACTGAAGGCTTTACTTTCATAGACTCTTAAGACAAAAGATCACATGAATAGCCCTGGTAACCTTCACTTCCCTCTGAAACTTCACAAGCCAGGCCTCCATCCTCGGCATTTGTCTCAGCCCTATCTACCGAGCTCCCATGAAACAACCAATTAAGCTCTGAGCACTCAATGTTTTTTCCATCTCAAAACTCCAGACATTTCCACAATCTTCCAACAAAAAAGCATAATCAGGTCTATTACATTAATACCCTCTCCAGTACAATTTCTGTCTTGGTGTGTCCCCTTTGCTATGATAAACACCACGATCCAACACAAACTGGAAGAGGAAATATTTATTTGACTTACACTTCCATACCACATCGTCCATCACTGAGTCAAGGCAGGAAATCAAGCTGGCATAAGGAAGCAAGATCTGATGCAGAGGCAATGTAGGAATGCTGCTTACTGGCTTGTTTGCCTTGGCTTGCTCATCTATTTCTCTTAAAACATTCAGGCCCACCCTCCCTGGGATAGCTTTGCCCACAGAGGACAGGGCTTTCCCATATTAGTAATCAAGAAAATGTCCCGCAATCATGTGCACAGGCTCATCTGATAGAGGTAATTCCTCAGCTGAGATTCCTTTTTGTCTAGGTATCTCTAAATTTGTGTCAAGTTGACAAAGTCTAGGTGTGACAGCCAATGCTACTTAAAACTGCACCTCAATACGACATGGATCTAATAAAATGCTTATAAGATCTGCAAGAAGAAAACCACAAAATTGTCACCAAAGAAATAAAAATATAAGTGAAAAAACAAGACGTAATTGTGGATGTAAAGCCAATATCACTAAATCACTTCTTCACAGCCATTTGAATAAATACAATCTAACCCAAGTCATAACCATCTGGTGCTATTTTAGCACATCAACAACTGATACTAAATAGAAAGACAGAGCTAGAGTACTCCATACAACCTGAGGAAGAGGCATGTGTCAAAGCATCAACACTATTTTATTTCAAAACTTTCTATACGTTGCAATAACTAAAACTGACCCGCCGGGCGGTGGTGGCGCAAGCCTTTAATCCCAGCACTCGGGAGGCAGAGGCAGGCGGATCTCTGTGAGTTCGAGACCAGCCTGGTCTACAGAGCTAGTTCCAGGACAGGCTCCAAAGCCACAGAGAAACCCTGTCTCGAAAAAATCAAAAAAAAAAAAAAAACAATAACTAAAACTGACTTGTGATATAGACATATCCATCTTTAATATTATCCACAGAGGAGGTCAGGAATAAACCCACACAAATAGTCAACTGATCATCTATGGAAAGAAAAAAACAACGTTAGGAAAGAAAAAGTTGTTATTACAGCAAATAGTACTAGAATAATTGGACATTTGCACCTAAAATATTTTTTTAAAAAAATGGCAAAAGTAAAGTGAAATTAACCATAAATATAAATATAAAATACGAAACTTTTCAAGGAGAAAATGCTAAGTTGTTCCTTTTTAAATTAAATTTTTTCTTTCTTTAAAAACACATCATTAAGATAATGAAAAAAAACAACCCATGGGCTAGGAGAAAATATTTGTAAAATATCTTGCAAATGGAACATAAGTCAAAAATAAAAGAATGTACTCAAATTTACAAGAAACTCTTAAGATTTAACACCAAAAAAGAAAAAAAAAATGCACAGTTTAGAAATGGGTCAAAAATCTAAACAAACCCTGTACCAAAGGAGACAAAACAAAGACAAAATTAACACATGAAAAGACACTTACCATCATGCGTAATTAAAGCACTGCAAATCAAAACAGCATTAATGTACAATTGCACCTATTATCATGTCCAGCAGACTGACAAGGCCAATTAGTAATGACGATGTAAAGCAGCAAATCTCATTTGCTGCGGGGAGAAACCCATGCTGAATGAGAATGCTGCTTGAGAGAGTTGTAAAGCTTGCATGCTAGCAACCGTACTCGAGGATAATCAATTGTCTTGCAAATGCATTTCAAATCAAAATCCCTCATGCAAATATTTATAGTGGGGATATTCATAATTGCCAGGAACTAAAAACAACTCAGATACATGCAAGTCGTGACAGACAAAAGGTAAACTGTGATATAACTCTACAATGGAATATTACTCAGCAATGAAAAACAGCATAGATGAACCTTAAATACATATTGATAAATGAAAGATACCAATTTCAGCAGATGCCATGTCTTTGGAATTCTATAATTTTGATTATATGCCATTCTAAAAAGAGGAAATAGTTATATAGAGTCATTTACAATATTAATGTCTGTTAGAAATATGGAGAGAAAAGGAAATCATTGGAGTAGGCAAAGTAAAATTTTATTTTAGGGGATATTTTTAGGACAATGAATCTATTGTCCAAGGTGCTGTGCGTTTTCCAAAACATAATAAACTTTGCAGCAACAAAATAAAAATCCTTATGCATTCAAATATTTAAAAATAATTTAGGAAGTCAAGGAAACCCTCAAATTGAATGAATAAAAACTTTTTTTAAAATATATGGAACAGCATCACTGAAGAGAGTCAGGAGAATAGTGTTCATCTAAGTAACCTTGGAAATAAATGATGTCTGTAAATTCAAAACATATATGCATGTATGTAGATATATATGTGCGTGTGTGTATGTATATACATGCATGTGAGTGTGTATGCGCATGTACCATACTTTGGTTGATACAGTTTTTCAGTGTGACTACAATTCTGATAATGCTACCTCCTAGGACTGAACAGTTACATGTTAATGGAGGAAGGACAGAGGAAGCCAGGCTTTCCATTGTCGCAGAGGGAAATTACAAAATACAGTACAGGGGAAGGAAGGCATAATGATTTATGTTGTATGAGAAGTAAAATATAATACATTTCATACTTAGTTTAATATACATACAATGCTGCATATGTAAATATACATAGTTGCATACACACATGGGCTCATATATGCACAAATTTTCTTGCTGTATCAGATCAGGAGGATCTGAGGCAATGATATGCAAGTATCAATGCGTGTTATCTTGCATCCAGATCTTGATTTCTAATGCCATCTTCCAGTGCCAGGAAACCTGGGCTTCCTGGACAAATGGTTGATTCTGGGAATGGTGTAAGAGGTAGACACACAGGAATGGAGGAAGTGTCAAAGGGAACACTGACTATAACTGGGAAAAATACCCTAATGGCCAAAGATAGAACAAATCGAGAAAGAAAAGTAGCAGAAGATTTCCCTCAATTTCATTTTTATTGCTGTGACAATGTACCCTAATAAAATCATTTATGGGAGCAAGGGTATGTCTTAGTTCACAATTCCAGGTTACAGCCTATCACTACAAGGAATTCACAGCAAGAACCTGAGACAGATACTTACATCATACCCACAGTCAAGAAAAGAGAGAGTAGTGCATTTGCTTGCTTGTGACACACACATACACACACACACACACACACACACACACACACACGGTTTAGGACCCTCTTCACAAAGAATGATGCTGCCCACAGTGAGCAGAGTCTTCCAGTTTCAGTTAACTTAGACAGTTCCCCATTGACATCCACAAAGCAACCTGATGTAGATAACTCCTCACTTTGACTTTCTTCCAAGGTGATTCTAGGTTATGCCAAGTTGAAAACTAGAATGGAGTACCACAGGATTAAACTACAAAGAATAAGACAAGCATCCATGAATGGAATGAGGTAAATAAATGACAAGCTGAATAAGTAAATACATTAATAAGAAAAGAAGTGACAAATATCCCATATAGAAATTCCCAAGTGTTTATGAAGACACTCCACCCTCAAGGAGACTTGCTACCACATCCCACTACACACTTTGGGAGATGGATAAAGACTTCTAAAGTACACACAGAAAGTGAGGAAACAAAGAGTAACTTTGCAGTGGAGGAACCCAGAAAATAGGCCTTCAGCCAAGGTCAGTAGTCACAGTCAGATAACATGTAGTCATGGCGTATACCGTGTAGTATGATGTGATAAAAATGTCACATCTCATCTGGTCATCCTTTTAAAAAAAAAGCACAGCTCCAGTTACAGACCTATAGTCATAACTGAATCTTGAGAGAAACATCAGTTAATCCCATCAGAGAGATACAGGTTGATTCAATATTTCCGACTGTTAGTCCTCAAATCTGTCAAGGTCATCCAAACCAAAAAAGAAAACAGTCACAGCCAGAGGAACCCTGAGGACATAAGAGGACTGGATGAAAGGTACCTTTGACAAGATCCTGGAAAAGAAAAAGTGCAAGTGTTTCATACAAACTGTAGGAAAATCCAATAAAAGATAGGCCTTAATTTACATACTGTGTCCATTCATCGTAGCAAATATTTTACAGAACTGGGAGAAGCTAGGTGCGGAGGAGTACTGGACTCTGCACTGCCGTCCTAATACTGTCGGTAAATGTAAAACTGTTCTAAGCATTTAGTTTCATGAATTCATGTTGGATCTCTTTCTCGCAGCATTTAACGATGCACTCGGTTTATCCGATGCAATGACGGATCAGAAACTGGTCATACAATGCCAAAGCACTAGACAGATATAGGATTCTTTCTCTCTGAGAGCTTGGTTTCTTTATTTCTATTATCTTTTAAGTGTGCACACAAAGTAATAGGGCTCATGGTGACATTTCCCCTCACATCCTTCCTCATAGTTCTTGCTCATGTGCCGCTCTTCCCTTGAGCTCTCCCATACCCATCGCCCTCTACCCCAGTGTGGAGATAGAGATCTAGAACCGGGAATCTTGGCTTTTGACCTTGAATCTACCACTGGATATCTTCTCAGCCCCGAGGAATTTCATTGTCCCTGTCTCAGTTACCCATTTGTGTTATCAAAGTTCTTTTTCAGATCAAGCACTATAAGAGTCCTAAGCTGATTAATCTTTAGACCAAAGGGAAAAGCCACCAAGAATAACTTTGTATCTAGAAAATATTATCGCAGGTAGTACTTCACTCGATGCCTGTTCTGTGTAGATACTGTTTGGAGGACTCACTTGGATTAAATTATTTATTTCTATCCGACTGTTTTATTCTATTTCCACATAATAAGCATAAAATGTGTGACTTACACGCCTGGTGGCAGAGGCACAGATCCGCAAAGTATGGCTGTAGAATACCCACGAAGTATGACTGCAGAAGCCAAGTCCGTGATTCTGCTGCCTGTCCCAGGCACTTGAGTAGATGGCCCCAAATTCCAGGCTTCAAATCTATCTCCATATGCTTCCCTGAAAGAGTAAGCTGTTTCTCCAGCAGGAAATGCTAATTCAGAAGATTCTGGTACAGAACACAGCCTTCAGGAGAGCAGAGATGTTTACTGATAACTTCACTTGAGCCAGGGGCTTCCGTTTATTTGACTTTGCAAAGTGGGATTGAGAAACCAAAGTCCGGAGAGACTGCTGACCTCACTGTTGAAAAGAATGTTGCTATTTCCCCAAAACCTTATCAAGCCTGAGGGAGAAAGGTAAATCCCATGATTGCAACACTCCTGTTTTCCTTCTGCCCACAAGTTTCCCATTTGACTCGGCTTCTCGGAAGGCTTCCTCTCTCTCCAGTCATCCCCACCAACTGGTTTTAGGAATCCACAGCACTGCTGGACCCTAGCCCTTACCTCAGCTCAGAAGTTTCAGTCACAAGAAACCTGCTGAGATAGTTACACAAGCCTTGGAACACTGGGTCAGGAAGAACAAGTCAACAAGGGACTGCCATCACAGGAACCTGCACTTTGAGTTCAGCAAAGTCTACAGCGCAACAGCCAAGATAGAGCTGAGTCTAGAGCTAACAAAGATCGCCAGCAACCCACAGAGCTGCTGATCTTCTTCCTGCAGCCTCTGTTACATATTTCCCACAGTTGTTTTTATGGTCTGTTTACTCTCTCCTTCCTTTCCACAATTCCTCTTTCTCCCTGTCTTCTCTTTCCCAATTGCCCACAGGACTGGATCTTTTCCCTCTATCTCTACTTTGATCATCTAGGGAAACAGACTCACAAAAAGTCACTAAAAAGCCTTGAGAACAAAGTATAAAACTGCATACGTGTGTGAAATCGTCACAGTAACCCATTACTTCCTATTCTAACGTTAAGTACTTTTAAATGCTGAATGCCTAGATATGTAGAGAATCCATTCATGCTTTGACTTCTATCCACGTATACCTTAACTGCTCATAAGTTGATTAGTCTGTGTTTTTTCAGGGCCACAACTTGGCTACATGCTTCTTCATGCACAATGTGCGTAACTCAGGGCAACAGGAATTTGATGTTTCTCCGTGACTGATTTATTTAGAAAAACATCCCAGGCAATTGAAACTGTGCATCTGCTCGTTCTGCATCCATCCAGAGTATGGCGGCAACCTGGTCTACAAATCAAAGCCTTAAGAAAATTAAATATTTGGAAAATGTAAAGAAACAGACATTTCCTGCTTAGTGATTTTATTGGTCTTTCTGAAATGAATAGTGTCCGGCTGTAACTCCAACATTCACTGAAGAATTAGTTAAGTATTTGGAGGGTTTTTCTACCGGTTTATCTATTGTCTGAGAGGCCCTAAAATACAGAGAAGACAGGACTATGACATACAATGCAAAGATTAAACAGAAAGCTCTCCCCAAACACCATGTCAAAACTAGGACACGGCCTGGAACCAGAGGCATTTTTATTCCATTCTGTTTCTTACCGATCTGCTGATTACTTTCTAGAAACCCAGTGGGGCACTGAGTAATTCTTGGCCTTTCTGTTATTATCGCATCATTGAAAGGCTAGATAGGTACGCCTTAGATGCCAGATGCAGCATCACGAGTGGAAATAGCTTCTGGGCTGGAATCTAGAGACTAATTATAGCTGTGTCATCATGTTTTAGCCTTAAGACCTGGTAAAACGCAGTGTAAAACTGTGGTGAAGATTCACTTTAAAAAGTATGTAAACTAATAAGTAGGAAGAAGTCTTGGGGGTTTTAGGAAAGAATGCAAATAGAGTAAAGTTCCTTATAAAGTATAATACAACCACACCGGAGAAAATGGGGGACCTAGATTGGACGGCCGAGCCTGAGCCAATGAAGTTTTGCTTGCCGGGTTCATCCCAACTCTGAGCACCCATATAGAATCTGGTTCTTTTCTTCCCTTCATTCTCCTCTCTCAGTCCTGACTCCGACTGGTTGCTCTACATCCTTCCTACCAGGGGAAGGCAAGAGGCAGGAAACAGCACAATGTAAAAAGCCTGCACCCTGATTTCCCGTATTGGTGTTCTTAATGTACTGTACTTGAAGGGAACCTTTGCTCACAGGCCATTCTCAGAGAGCGCTGCTATCTGCTCTGAGGAGCTATCAGTGACACGTCCTACCTGCGTGACTCCGTGTCGCTGCCCTGTGAATGCACTTTTAAAGTCAGCCTCTGAGATGCTCTGAGGGTTTGAACCTAGGGCAAAAGTCACAAATCAGGAAAGTGTACTTGAAGACATCTCTCTGAACATGAAAAGACTCACAGCTTTGGGAGCTCCTTCTCTTCAAATTGTAGCCTAACACATACACACTCACACAGAGATATAGACACATACAGAGACACACGCAGAAAAACACACAGACATAGTTACACACAAACATATATCCACACATACACAGACACACACACAGATATACACATACACAGACACACACACACAAAGATATACACACACAGAAACAGAGACACACATACACACACATACAGAGACATCCACACACACATCCACAGACACACATACACACAGACACACACAAACACACACTCATACACATATACAGACATACACATGCAGACACACAGAGACACACATACAGACAAACATACACAGACACACAAACACAGAGACGCACAAACATACACAGAGACACACAGACATACACGCGCACACAGACTCATACACATCTCCTCCTCTCTCTGAAGTTTCTAAGACTGGACCACAAACAACTTTGAACTTATTCTCTCCAATCATTGCTTATCAAGACCAATCATCGGAACCTGTGACTCAGCATGCAGGCTTCTTGATCTCATTCCAGAGACTCACTGCCAGCTCCGAGGAAGTCTTGATTTGAAGTCTACCACTCCACTCCCACGGACAGACAGGGGCGGTCAAAGCAGGTTCATCCACACAGCAGTGACCTCGTTTAGGACTTTCTAATGGTGGGTAAAATTGGAGTTGTTTCTCAAATGGGATGAAATAGAGGGCCTGGGCCAGCCTTCTCAGTCACCCTAGAAGCCTCCTATCCTGAACACAGGCAATACAGCATTGCTGGAGGGCATTGAAATGCCACGAATGGAAGGTTCTAGAGCAGTGAGGGTCCAGAAGGTTTTCCACTTGTGCCATAGAGAGCTGTGTGGATGAGAACAATCCAGACCCCTATAATCCGTCCTTCCCAAAGTAACTGTAAACCTACTCTCATCCAGTCTCCGGGGTAAGAAGATGGAAGACGAGGAAGCTGCCTGCTCGATCCTGTAATCATCTCAGCAACCAGCTCAGCTATGGAGTTGAAAGGGTTCGCAGGAGTTCATGAATTCCACAATTTCTTGAAGTTCTATACAAAGTTTCTGAGCATTTGTGGACTTTTTTTTTAAATAAGAAAACTCTAGTTTGTATCAGATAATCAAAGGGATATGTAATGAAAAAATAATATTGGTTTCCTCACTCAACTGTAATTTTTGTGTATTTCCATGGTAAGAAAAGTGGCCTTATACCTTAGATGAAGACAAAGGAGCAAGTCTTTACCAGCAGAAACTGTCACCCAAGTGTCATCTATCCCAACATCTAACATTTTCAACAAGAATTCAGATAGCATCTTCTAGCAGTCCAATTATCTCTGAGTTAATGGTATAACGTATTATGAAGAAACATCAACTAGACTTCTTTGGGCAAAACTTAGGGGCAGCCCTGATTTTCCGAGTTCTGTGTGACATGCCACTTCCTCTTACAACATCCACACAGCCTCTCCAATTCCAGCCCCACCATGGCAACATGATCAAAACCAAGAAAACAGAACAGTGCAATTTATGGTGTAAAGCACGTAGCCCTGTCATTGGAGAGATGTAAAAAAGGCCCCAAGGCAGATTCTGTCGCTGCTATTTAAAAATGCAGAAAGTAAGGCCATGTGGGCCTCATCCCCAGACCCGCCATACTGCTACAGTTTGAGTTTACTTACTGCAATCTGATGACCTGCCTTTACTAATTGTTCATGTGATCATGTGTGTATATATCACCTGAATTTTAAAAATCTGTATCCAGGTAACTCTAAACTTGATTTTTATTCTTTTGTGGTGGTGAAGACAAGTCCTTTTCTAACTTAAGAATGTCTCTACTGATGAGAAACTGGGAGAAAAAAAAAAAGAGTTGACATTTTGGAATTGCCCCCTAAATTGTTCACAAAATATAACTGAAATCTAGCTGTTTTGTCAAAAGATGAACTGCAGACTAATTCCACAGATAATAGCTTTCCAAGAAATGTAAACTGTACATCTGAAGCAGAATTTTACACTTTTCCTTTTATGGTAATACTTTGCCTGAGAAGAAATGGCAAATGAATAGTTGGGTTTGTTCTAGTCCTACTTATGGTGGGAAACACCTTGTGGGTAATTTATATTACCAGAACTAATGTATTCACTAGATGCTGTAATAAGACAGGTGAGAAGTTAGATTTTATAAAAAGTAATATGTCCTTGATTTATTCTCAATTATTTTGTTAATAAATATCTTTATCAGAACTAGGTCATTACTCATAGAGTAATAAAAGGTAGAGTTAATGGTTAATCATATCACATGTCTTCAATTATGTAATGTTGATTTGGGACGGTTGTGTAAGATTTGCACAAAAAAAAAAGTTCTGACTGACTGCTCAGATAAAAGATGATGTCAGCTTTGTGACAAGTAAGACTATAACGAGACAATTTAAAAACATCCATTTAGTGAGTGGTGGTGTCTTTCAAACGATAATGGAAAAGATGATTAAAGTTATTTCAAAGGCATCTTCCCAATAATTGTTTTGTCATTATTAACGGATACATCCTTTTGCTAAGGCAATCAAGCTGGTTGTCCCTGTAACAAGGAATTTGTTCTTCCCAGACTAAACTACTTCCTTTACTGAAATCTCCAATAGTTTCATTAAATAAAGCTTGTAGCTTATTACTGAATCATACAGAGAATGATAAAGTTCACTGTGTGCCTTTGCTTGTGGTGTTTTTCAAAGAGCAGAGCAGGACCCAAAGGAAAAGCATTCTTCTGTGTCTAACCAAGCAGCAGAAACTGGAAAAGGTCACTATATATTGTACTAAGGTGTGTGAAAAGATTCCCGTCAATCGTCACTAAACATCGAAGTGCACTGGATTGGAGTGGGTTGTAGTAATAACACATGAGATCTTCGGGCACACTGAATTTCTAAGTGTGTCACATTTTGTTGTAAACTGTACAAACAGCAAGTTTCTCACACTCAACTCACTATACTTGCTTTTCCGCTCGGCTGTTCCCCTGCACGGGAGGCAGCCATGGCGCCCAGCCGGAATGGCATGATCTTGAAGCCCCACTTCCACAAGGACTGGCAGCGGCGAGTGGACACTTGGTTCAACCAGCCTGCAGGCAAGATCCGCAGGCGCAAGGCCCGGCAGGCGAAAGCGCGCCGCATTGCCCCGCGCCCCGCGTCCGGACCCATCAGGCCCATCGTGAGGTGCCCCACAGTGCGCTACCACACCAAGGTCCGAGCTGGCCGGGGCTTCAGCCTGGAGGAACTCAGGGTGGCTGGTATCCATAAGAAGGTGGCTTGCACCATCGGCATCTCCGTGGACCCAAGGAGGCGAAACAAGTCCACCGAGTCCCTGCAGGCCAACGTGCAGCGCCTGAAGGAGTACCGCTCCAAGCTCATCCTCTTCCCCAGGAAGCCTTCCGCTCCAAAGAAGGGCGATAGTTCGGCTGAAGAACTTAAATTGGCCACTCAGCTAACAGGACCTGTGATGCCCATCCGGAATGTTTATAAAAAGGAGAAAGTCAGAGTCATCACAGAAGAAGAGAAGAACTTCAAGGCTTTTGCCAGTCTTCGCATGGCCCGGGCCAATGCCCGGCTCTTTGGCATCCGAGCAAAGAGGGCAAAGGAAGCTGCAGAGCAGGATGTTGAGAAGAAAAAGTGATGTGCTTTTGGAATATTGCAATAAATTAAAGAACTTTAAAAAAAAAAAACTCACTATACTTGACTGAAACTTTAGCCTGTTGGTTAACAATTCCCTATTTGCTCGATCCTTAGCAAACATTATTCCTCTGGATTTTAGTATTTTAAATAACTCACTCTAAAAGGAACAACAGAGTATTTTCTTGTGACTCACATATTTCATTTAGCATAATGCCCTTAAGATTCATATACATTGGTGCATAGTGCAAATGTCCTTCTTTTTACTGCCCAACAGAATTCTATTGCTCACTAATAATCACATTTTCTTTCTCTTTTTGTGTACTCATGAACACGAGCTCTGTCTCCATGCCTTCACTCTCTGCGCATAATACGGCCATGGAGAAGGGATGGGAGAGTCTCCCTGAGACCCTGGACATCAACTCTTTTGGAAAAATGCTCGAAAGTAAGGTGACTCTACAAATCAGAGATCATTGCATTGAAACTTACCAAGCACATCTATACATAAGCTATTCTTTAAAAGGTGAATTCGGATGATACCACTTTTATCTTTGTTAATCTTTTAGAATACATGTCCTATAAGAGGAAACTAAATTCTAAGAAATCACACAGTGCATCCAGGAATCATTCCCATCAATGCGGTGACTTGATCGAATGACAGCTTTTCATGGAACAATAGAAACTGCCTCAGAAGGGGGAAAACAGTGGACTTGTCACTTAAACAGACAACTGAGGGTTGGGAAGGGGCTGTGATAAATGACAGGAACAAACTGATTATCAAGATATGATTAAGCATCAAATATTTGTCACTAAAGATGGTGGACGTGTTTTCTCACATTCACAAGAGAAAAGAGAGAGAAGGTTCTGTCAACTAATTAATTCGTTCACACGTCCAGCATGTCCCATTTGAAATATCTGCAGGACATTGTGCCAGTCACAAACCTTCTGCTGTGCCTGGCAGGCAGATGACAAAAATGAAAGTGCATAGCCACCGCTCCAAATGTTCATAGAAACAGAGGGACGATCGGGCAAACAAACAATTACAGTAACGGGAACAATTCAAGGAAAATCAGCTATTTCTAGAAAGAAAATATATACAAAGCTATGCATAGCATTGGAAGGAACAGTTAAATTTGCTGTTTTTTTTTCCTTTGAGGCTACAGAGAGAATTTAAGGTTATTTATCAAATGAATGGAAAGAGAGCATTCCAGGCAGAAATATAGACATCTCTGAGGACTCGGAGTTATGAGGCAGTGTGAACTATCAAGGAAACCAAAGACTGATTTTGTGTCTGTTTCAACTAGAGAGCAGAGGATCTGTTGCAATGGCACAAGGGACTTGTTTAGGTGGGTAGCAATAGAGAGGCGTCAGAGGGATGTGCAAAGGACATACTCAGAAAGCCAGCTTCCTAATTTTCAAGATTGATGGGGTGGGAGTAGAAAGTGAGAGAGGGGACTATAGCAGCTACTGGGTTTCTGGCTTGGGAAACTAAATACCACTTGGGAAAATAGGAAAGATATATGATGAAGAAATTTATTTGGCATCAAAGATACTTGAAATGATGTATTCTGTTTTTGAACGCCTGTTTGGCATGTCTTCAGACATATCTGGTTGGCCGTTATATTCAACAGATAAGGAAGCAAGGGATAGGGTGGGAACTGCACTAAAAATATAAATATGAAGCCATAAGTATATAGAGATGATTTAAAGAATTGCAAGGGAACTCAAGAGAGAGCCCAAGAGAAAAGTGACGTGGAAAGAGGAGATGTGCCAGTGGGTATGATGCAATCAGCACACACTTAAGTGCCAGCTAGAGGACCAGTGGGACATGATGGCATGAGAGCCAGCAGAAACACAGGGCTTTGAAATGTGAACAGTGCACACAGTGCCAAGCACCTCAGGGTTTGCTTGTTTCCTTGTTTCTGAAGAACCACCACAGTGTTTCCTTAGTAGCTGCACTAACCTATGTCCCTGTCCCCAGTCTATAAAAGTTCTTCTGTCTCTATTTCCTCCCCAGCATTTGTCCACCTTTGTCTTTTTTGTAACAGCTATTCTATTATCTACAGGGTGAGATAATGTCTCAATGTGGTGATGTGGCGTGTGTGTGTGTGTGTGTGTGTGTGTGTGTGTGTGTGTGTGTGTGTTATGCATGTACTGTGCACTTGCATGCATGCATTGCTGTGAGCAGGAATGCTTGCTATAGTGCATCTCTGGAAGTCAGAAGAGAACTTTCAGGATCAGGTGTCTCCTTCCACCTTGTGAGACAGGGTCTCTTCTTCTTGCTTCCACTGCTGTGCACTGTACTCCAGAATCTCCCAATTCTGCCTCCCATCTGACCATCAGAACACTAAGATCACAGATATGCATCTCCACACCCATGGCTCAGATTGTCAGGCTTCTGGAGCAAATGTTTTTTACCCACTGAGCCATCTGTCAAGTCTTCATTGTGATTTTGACTTTCATTTCCCTAGCGACTGGTGATGTTGAGCATTTTTTCATATACATTAGGCATCTTTCAATTAAACAAGAACAACTAGGAGTTGGGTTAAGCAGAGAAATAATTGAGATGCTGCCCCTGGATCCATGCAATAAGCTTCAGCGATGTTAACAAGGCAGCGCCGTGGCTTTGAGCAGAGAGGAGGGTTATGAACTGAGGAGAGGAGAGAGAGAGATGGTATGTGTGAAGCACACTCTGAAGACATTTACACAGAAATCAAGGCAAATAGGTAGTGGTGGGTAGGAACCAGGGTCCAAATTACTTTTCAAGATGGCAGATAAACTGGAGATATTTTACATGCAAACAGCATGACACATTACATAGCTGCTATTTTAGTGCTTTCTGTACATGTTTTCCCAGTTGACTTCGGAATCACTCTGAAAGACAGGACTGAAAATTTTATTAAGTATCTGCTTTGTGTCAGACAATGTTCTAATTGCTATTTATTACTTCATTTGCCCTTCAGGCTATTTTCATACCCATTTTGGAGGTAAAAAAGGAAGAACAAAGAAGTAAACTATTTCTAGAGGGCGTAAAGCTAGGACACAGCACACAGTCTGGCTTCAAAGTCCAGGCAGTAACAAGATCTCTCTTGTTGACCTTTTGAAGGTGGAAAAGCTGATTCTAGGAAGTTAAACAATTTTCCCTCCAAGGCCACTGAATCCTGAAGCAGGCTGAATACCCAAACCTAGTTCCAACGCTTGGAGCAACCATGTTGCTGAGGGAGCCATCCTGAGCTAGAAGAGACAGCCTAACCAGTGAAACGGGAAACTGTGAAAACAGCAGAGGGTAAGAACATGGACACAGCATAGCCTGTTGTCTGAAACATGCCAACGGGCTTGGGAACGTAAAAAGCACAGGATTAGGGGAGAAAACAATCTTAGAGATCACTGTGATGCCTTCTTAAGCAAACCATTAGCAAAATCAGACAGGGAAAAGCGTGTCTGCCGAGTTGGGGAAGTTCAGAGACCAGAAGATGGTGGGAAGAGTAATGGAAAGAAACCACATGACCATAATAGATCACAAGTGTGTGTGTGTGTGTGTGTGTGTGTGTGTGTGTGTATGAGTGTCTGTATATGTCTGTGTGTGTGTCTATGTATAAGTCTGTGTGTGTCTGTGTGTGCATGTCTGTGTGTGTCTGTGTGTGCGTCTCTGTGTGTGTGCATCTGTGTGTGTGCTTGTTTGTGTGCATGTTTCTGTGTTGTGTCTGTGTGTGTGATGAGCATTTGATGCTCACTAGAGTTCCCCATTCCAACAGAATGACCTCCTATCTCCTTTTGCTGAGACCCCCGGCAGGATCTCAGAACACTAGAAAAACATTTTTCCCAGCATCCCTCCCACCCAAAGGACAGGAGATGCTGGTAGGAGGCCTGATGAATCCAGTGCAGCTACCTTTAATAGGTGGCATCCCATGGTGCCTTTATTCCGAAGAAACCTGAGAGTCATATAGCAAAGCAACATCCCCACGTCTCCCCACCCCGCCGCCACCCCTCCCGTATTCCTTTGGACTGTCAGACCCAACTGGTTGGAGGCTTGCCCAAATGGGGAATAAAACCAATTCTGAATTAGTGGGGAAAAAATCAGGAGCTCAGCATATTCTTCTGCTTGCTCTACACATTTCTACTTCGCTTTCTGCTGCCTTCTGGCTTTTACGAGAGTGACAATGGTGTCGTATATGTCTGTCCCTTGTGGATAGCACATGCAGAGTGTGGGTAGGGCTCACGACAGAAGTGCTGACAAGATGAACGACAGTTATAAGAAACAAATATAAAGCGCATAAACTCAAGATGACCTTGCATTTTGTGAGGGGCCTCTCAAAGACGCGCTGCCTTCAAACTAGAAACCGTGGCTGGGAAAACAAGAGCAAAAGGATCCAGAGATATGAGAAAAGAGATGTGCTCCTCCCATCCCCACTGGGCCTCCTCCAGGGGTATCATGCCCAACCCCTAGGAGGTCGTCATGTGAACACTCACAGTATCTATGATGGTATACTTTCTTGAAAAGAAAGATTTCACAGCTTTTCAGGTCCTTTGTTGTGAACTGTCTGTCTGTTTCGCCCCTGTCTCTGTTAGGTGGCAGGATAGCCCTTCGGGACCACCAATACTGTAGATCTCAGAAGTAGACTCTTGGTATCACATGTATGTCAATCAGAAACTGCAAGTGCACGGCTTCTATCGCTTGCAAATCATTATTAGCTTTCCAATAGATCTTGAGAATGCACACACAGATTGAATCTGGACCTTATAAGGGGCATTTTAATGAGATACAAAAGCCGCAGAATCCTGAGGAGGTAGCTCTGGAAAACGGTGAGTATTTTCTTGGTCTGCCAAGAATCACCTTGGTCTGTAACAACGAGTCACTCCCTGGGCCTTCCAATATTTAGAAGTCATGCTTTCCTTCTAGTTGCTTCATGGTGCCACCTAGAACCAAGTGCAGTTACTAAGGCAAATTAACCAAACACAAACAAAAATCAGTATAAAGGAAAGTTACAAATTCCTGAGTCTGTCAGCACGAACATAAGCACATCTTTTCATATATGATGGGCACACCCAGTTTTCTTTACCACACTCTTATCTCCTCTCTCAGCACCCAGTAAAAAGCTAGGGTTACTGAAGGTCATTGATAAATACTTTAGTCCTGGTCAAGGGAGCCCTACTATTTTTGTTTCTGAGATACAGGTTCAAAGACAAAACCAGCAAGGATATAAATGAAAACGACAGTCCCAACAAGTAGTATTAAGCCAGTATTTGTAGAAATTGAAAAAGAATTCTAAGCATAACATACATTTTTTTTCAATTACCCATGGAACATTCACCAATAGAAACTGTAGTCTAGGCTATAAACAAATCTCAACAAACTTAAAAAAATTGGACTCATGCAGAGTAAAGGCTCTAACCATAATAGAATCAAACTATTGTTATGCTCAGAGAAGTAATATAACATTTCGCTTTGTTTGATATCATATTCTATTAACATGCCTTTTGTTCATAGGCTGGCTGAGGTCCTCAGAGTCCCTTTAAAGATATCACATAGAAAGAGCCAAAAATGTTTCCTCCACCACCTCTTTGAAGAAGCCTGCCATTGCATGCAAATGAACCTTTTCTAATTTCATAGTTTTGGGTCTGTTCTTTTACCGCAAAGTGGTACTTTCATGTCTCTTATTTGCCAGCCAAACTGTTCACAGCACTGACACATTCATCCTCCCTCCCTGATTAGAGCAGAGTTGGAGGTTGTGCTGTCCTTTTTATTATTTCTTTTTGTCAATCTACAAAATAATCGACCCTGTTATGGCATCTTCAGATGCGCACCCTTGTGCTTGTGCTGTCTCTTGAGCTAAGTAAGAGACTGCTAATTTGAAGACGCGGGAGAGCCCACAGCTCTCTAGGAAGTTTCTGTTTGATCCTTCGACGGGGCAAAGTCAACAAGCCTTATCGGGCTTCTCCCGGGCTTGTTTTGCAGCTGTGAACAAGCTATCTTTGTTCTGAGCGGTTGTTTTCTGGGTTTGTCCTCCCTGGAGAAGGAATATGACCCAGGGTGGAGGAGTCGTGCTGACCAGCAAGATGCCACAACAGTGTTCTCCAGCAGTGTCCCTCCATATAACATTCGCCACAGCTGAAGCTCATCTCTGGGAGCACTTAGACATGGGGGAGGCCACACTTGGGAAGCAATCACAACATCATTCAGAGCATAGTCCCTGGTCACCTAGGAGACTGGCAAGGTCCTTGAGTGGTCTTCCAGAGCCATTCTTGGGAGGCACAGTAGGTGTCCGTCGATGCCACTGCCCACTCTAAGGAGCTGTAAAGTCTGTCTTCTGGTTATTGTGAATCCAGCTGTGCCCTCTTTGTACAACAAAGTCTCCCTGACAGAGTGATGTAGAGGTTTGCCTTTGCGAAGTAGTTACGTCTAAGTTACGGCGTAAGTACAGGACCCTTATGATGGAGTAAATGCCCATTTATGACGAGGTATCAGAGAGGTCTCGCCCCCTTAGTCTCTGCTATATAAAAAGACACTGAGAAGGTGGCATCTACAAGCATGAAAGAGAACTTTCATCTTCCTTTCATGTTGCCAATCTCCAGAAATTAGAAAATGAATTGTTTAAGCCAAACCCCAAGTGGACAAAAGCAGGTGTGCAAGCCCTAACACCCAGCAGCACTAAAAAAGCTCTAAGAGGTCACTGGAATGGGCCCTAGCCCAACAGGACCAGCATCCATATAAGGAGGCAATCAGGGCACAGGCATGCACGATCTAGGAAGAAGATGCCATCTTCAAGTCGGGGTGAAAAGACTCCGAAGAAACCAAACATGCCAGCACTGTCATCTCGTCCAGAATCCAGAGCCGAGGGAAACACAAATATTCCATTGTCTGAACCTCCCAGTCTGTAGGCCGTTCGTACAACAGCTCAAGCTGACTGAAGCCCAGGCTATGGGAAGAGTCATCTGGGGCATTCTGCATGTGCTAGCCTCACAACCCATAAAACAACTCAAAATAAATCAGTGCCTTGGGGCACTGAGTGCTAGAGATGAGAAACGTACTGGGCCAGTGAGGGGAGAACAGGGCAGATCACTTTCATAAAGAGTGTAGGAGGTTTTGGAGCTGAGCTTTGTCATCTGCGGCAGGAGAGTAAATGCCCTGAGGAAAAGACAGACATAGAGACGAGGATGAGGGTGACAGGGCTGTGGCCTGGGGCGAGGATGAGGGTAACAGGGCCGTGGTCTGGGGGAGGGACATCCACAGGCTTTCACTCCCTCCGCAGAAGGACAGCAGGAGTGGGCATCAGGACCCAGAGGGTAGCAGTTACTGGTCTGTGCAAATGGTGGAGAGAGGTCATCAGTCAGGTGAGCCTGGGTGTGAGACACTGCATCACACCCAGAAAAAACCCTCAAGACTGAGTCAGGATAAAATGAGATATGTGTGTCTTATCTCAGCCAGGTCAGGCGTCTAAGCTGGAGTCCATGAGGAGGGGCTGGCAGTACTTGGTCTCTTGCTAGCCCTTTAGGCCAAGTCTAAGTCCAACTTTGTCTCTTAATTTAGACAAGTCTGAAACATGAAACAGTAGAGGAGCGACTGGTTTCAATCCCTATGCTCTTTTGGACGCTATACCCTTGCTGCTTCGACACTGAAATCCAGACAGAGACTCATTCCCACTTCATGAATGACGTCACTGTGCCGCTTGGTTGATGTAAGGTTGTTGAGCTTCCTCAATGGCTTTTCTGTTTACTTGCTTGGGAAAAAAAAACCAGGAAGGCTTTCAGAAAAGAAGCATCATGATAAACAGCATTTACGTTATGAATGCAATAAGGCAAACATAGCTGTTCCACTTGTTCATGCGTCTCCCCTGAGTAATTTCTTCTAAAAGTTGGATATTAGCAAATGCATAGCCTAGGAAATACCTTTAAGTCCTCTTACCTTTGTCAGCTGTAGTTTGTCACAGCGTTTTCACATTCTCTCCCCGAGTGGCCTTCCTGTGAATCAGTTAAGACTTGGAATCTCCATATTGTTTTCCCAACAGATGCTATAAAGAATCTTGGCTCCCCACACCTTCTCACTAAGATCCAAGATGGCAAGTTTGAACTTCATAACACAAAGTCAGAACCCCTGAGTCTGAGTTCCGGTAGATCTATTTACTTGGCAAGTGGTCCTAAAGTATCTTTTAAAAGCAGGCAGATACCTCACCTACAGTATGTAGTATAAATCCACAGTTATTAGGATTAAAGCGATTAATGGACACCAAAGCAAACAAGTATTGTGAAATTTGTACAGGCAGTACCACAATAAGGCAAGAGCTCATTTCCTGATGAAGAGGGCAGCAGCCATGGCAATGAGACACTGCTGTTGTTCATTTGCTATGCATGTATTTTTATTATTACCTTTTCTAGGTGCCTATACTTGTAAATGAACTCAGTGGAGTTTGATTTCATATAGGGTATTTGATTTCATATAGGGTATTTGATTTCATATAGGGTATTTGATTTCATATAGGGTATTTGA
>NC_022029.1:16573148-16589150 GCF_000317375.1 Microtus ochrogaster
TTCATATAGGGTATTTGAGTTCATATAGGGTATTTTGCCTTGGCTTTCTCACTTTTAAGAATAATGGTTAACAATATCTATCTTACGATTTTTTTCATTGGATTATTAAATGAGATCATTTATGTCCATCAACAACTAAACAGAACAAGAAAGTATGGAATCTGCACACAATGGGATTTTGTTCATCAATAAAGAAAAGTGAAATGATTAAAAATGGCATTTCCAGGAAAATGGATGGAACCAGGGTTAGTGTGTTGAATGAAATAAGCCAGACTCGGGGGGAAAAAAACCAAAACACCACATTTTTCTCTCATGTGAAGAATCCAGACTTAAATGCATATTCACTTAGATGTCTACATAGGAAGCAGAAGAGGAAACTCTGGGGGAGGAGGAAAAACAAGGGAAGAAAATGAAGGCAAGGAAACACAAAATATTGAGTATTTTTTCTCATACACACCATCTAGATTTACATACACAACATACATAAGAACATCGGGATGATCATTGAGGGGAGGGGAACCATAAGAGGAGGGACCGAGGGAAACGGTGGGGGTGGTGGGTATTGCGTAAGAAAACCCACTGTTTTGACAGTAATTAGAGTTCAGAAAAGACATAAGTAAATGAGATTTCATATGAAAAGAAACCATCACATATTTGGGGCACTAGCAAATAATAGGGCTTCTAATGTGTTTATAGTGCTGGAGGATTTTCTGCTGGTGCCCAGGGGTGGAGAAATGAGTGCCCACTGCTTGAGCCCCATAGTCCCCCTGTGACGAACTGCCTCCTTTTCCTGGTTTGCTGGTTTCCTACCCTCACTCCCCATCCCCACTCCAGGACTTATCACTCCCTTTGGCCAAAGGTCACCATCTCAAGGTGCTGGATGTCACTTTGTCTCATCCATTTGTCACTAACGCTTCCCATAAAAGGTGTTGATCGGTTTTGTGTGCCTTATTTCTCTAACCACACGTACTTTCTAAGAAAAATTTGTTCTGAGGGCTTTGAGGACTCCAGTGGAGCTTGTGGTTTCCGTTTCAGATACCTAGAAGGCGTCTTGGTTCCTTCTGAAAACACTGGGTCTCAGGTCTATGTAGGCAGGGCAGAGCCTGAGAATCAGGTGTCCTGCTCATTTAGCAGCAGGGCTGACGTCATCCTCTTAGGGACTGGATCACGCCCTATGAGCAAGGAGGCAAAAGAAGCAACTCAGAGCTTCTTGGCAGCTCATAGATCCTAGAAATTTCTCAGGGCCAGGCGGAGAAGGAAACTTCTATATAAAATTGATTCAGAATGTACTCTCGACCCTTGTGATGAGCCTAAAACTAGAAGCTGACCAGGACAGAAGAGAGAGGCAGATTTCCTTGACCTAGATTTAGACAATGGCTCCTCAGAGATGAAGCCAAAAGGACAAACAGCAGGTGAGAAGAATAAAGTAGACTTCCTTAAAATTTAAAATGTGTGGACTGCAAAACAAGGAAAAAGACAACTCAGACTGAGAGAAAATATTCACAGACCCTGAATCTGCCAGTGGACTTGGAGAGAGAGAAAGAAAGGTCTTAGAATTTAACAGTAAGATGCTCAAGCAACCAATCAAATATGTCAAAACCCAAGAGGCTGAGGCAGGAGAATTTCAAGTTGGGGAATCGTAACGAGACCAAAATAATAAGAATAATAAATTACATAATTATATAACTAGTATAATAATATATTACATAATTATGTAACTATATAATATATAATGTTAATAATATAATATTAATAGCAATAATAAGGATTTGAATAGATATTTTTCCAGAGGAGATATAAAATTGCCAATAATCATGTTTTAAAATATTTATTCATTTAATACTTGAAAACATTTATCTCGTGGCTGAAGAAATGACTCCTCAACTAAGAGTGCTTGCTGGTTTTTCGGAAGTCCCTAGTTCAGTTCCTTCTACCCACATCTGACATCTCACAACTGCCTGTAAAATCCCATCTCCAGGAGATCCAATACCCTCTTCTGGCCTCTTCAGGCACACACACATATACACATGAATAGATGCACACAAGCCACACACACACATGCATGCATGTGCACATGCACAACACTCATACAGACACATACACACACACACACGCTTGTGTATATGGAGGGGGGAGGATGGGGGAATCCACCAAGTCATGGAAACAGTGTGGTGCTTCTCCTTTAACAGACTCTTGAATGCCAGCTGACTAGAGAGTTACTTTATCTCCTCAAATCCCATCAGTTAGGCAGCCTGCTGATGGGGTATTTACAGATGGATGAGCATGCATATTTTAAAGAGATACTCAAGAAACTCCAGTCCTTTAAGACCCCTAGCCTTTATGTTTTTATGTGATGAACCACAGACTAACATTCATTCTAAATTCAAACCCACAGAAAGTAAATTACATTTTTTCACTTTCATTAAGCAATAAATTATAAGTAACTATACCGATCCTAATTAAAGAGTCATCTTTTTATAGCAATCTCTGAGCAGTTTTATGAAGTCAACACAGAGCGATTACCCCAGGAAGAATATTCTACATTGTAAACGAAGTAAATCCAGTCCCGTTGCTGTTGTGAAACATCTTTTAAAAACCATGTATAGCATTACAACAGCAAAATGTCCAGATCTCAGCCTCTCTATTCTAAAATAATACAGTTAGTCACAGGGGGATGCCTAAAATCATTTCCTCCTCTGGGACTCTTAATTCCTGCTCCTATATCTCCATCTCCTTCCACAGCTCTTGACAAGGAGCCTCCAGCCCAGAGCTCGTGGCCTTTTGTGCGATCTACTTTTAATCCCAGACATGCCCTGCATACTTAGTGTTCAGTGCGTTGTGTGCAACTGTAGTAGCCTGCAATTAAAGTGATGACTTCAATTAGCCTGGCAGCCCTGGCCCTGACCCAATCCTGGCTTGTGGTGCTCCCCCAGATCCCAGGTCACACTTGCCCCAGCTTCTCCAAGGGCTCCAGTTGGGGGGCTGCATCCCAGATCGCCAGACCCTTCAAACATAATCCTAACTTGCTGCTGTCTTCAGTAGCACCGTTCACCCAAGGACCCAAACCCTGCCCAGCATCCAAGACTCTGCTCAGTTTCATCCCTTCTAGACCTGTGGACCACACTGGGCCCCTGCAGTCCAACTGTATTGATGTCACAGCGTACGTTCGTCCTATACTCAGGATCTTGACCTTCTCCTCACCGTAAACTCTCAGAGGTCAGTGTTGAGAAGGATCCCTGAATCCTGACCCAGACTCGGAGGTGATATGGAAGAGCCACAAGCTCTTGTGTCTCCAGCACGGGTCTCACTCTTCTGAGTGCACTTCCTTTCTGGCCCTAGTCTTATGAGAATATAAAGTCATGTGTTTTTTAAAGAATTAAAATGAAGGTAGAGCCAGATAAGGTGATCAGAAGTAAGCGCTTGCTGCACAGATTTCCAGAATCCATGGAATCAGCTGGACACAGTGGTGCATGTATCTAATCCCAGCACTCTTACAGCAGTGTGGGAGATAAAGACCAAAGAATCCCTCAGAAGCTCATGGGCCAACTAGCCCGGAGTACACGACACAGCATCCAACAATAAGAGCCCCGCCTCAAACCAGAAAGGAGGCAAGGACCATCTCTCAAGATGGTTTTCTGTCCTCCACACACTCATTGGCACACACCCATGCATGCACACATGTGTACGCACACACACACACACACAAATATTTTTAAAAGATTAATAAAAATCAATTGACAACACCGAGGTGAATGAGGTGAAGGCAAGGATGAAACCTACCCAAGCTTGAATAAGAAACTGCAGAGGTTATGATGGATGTCCTTGGGGGAGTGTGTCCTCTCCTCACTCAGGAATCTGCTACTCTCTACTTTGTAGGCAGCATAATCACAATCTTGGAAGAATTAGAGAGCCTCTCAGAAACCCAGCCTGAACAGGAATCCTGAATCCTCAGCCTGAGCTTCGAACCACCACAAAGTCTGAAAACAAGGTGATCTATGTATTTATTTCTTAATCCCAAAGTTTCCACACGGTCAGAGCTAGAATAAGCCTGGGAGATCATCTGAATTTGTCTTTCCATCACGGGAAGAGACTGACACCAGGCTCAAAGGCTGTCATAGGATCCATGATCATAGCTCCTTCTTCTCTCATAGCTTCATGTTCAGCGCACTTCCAAAATCCAAATATAAACCACACTTAGCCATGCTGAAGAGTAATCCCCGACCCCTCTGCCAAGGGCTGTGGGACAAGCAACCGCCATGCTCTGCCTCACCTGGCGTGACGCCCTTGTGCTTAGAAGACGAAGAAAATGACGTGTAATGTGTGCACTGTGGCCCCTGCCTGCCAAGCTGATTGCTCTGGATAGCAAGATAACATGTGAACAAGGGAAAAAGTGAAGAATGTTATGAGCTAAAATATAATTAATTTTTTTGTCCCTATTTATCACATGTGTGTAAAGATCCTTCAAACTGACAGAAAATTAGGGCTGGAAGCCATGAGATCTACCTGGGATGGTCTCCAGGGTGGAGGGAATGACCTGAAGTAAAGGGAGAGATAACCCCTCCCCCCAGAGAGCTCTCTCCTCACTGAATACCTCTGCCCTCTGACCCTTCTCCCCAGTAAAACCTGCCACTCAGGCATTCTGACCTTATCTCTTGGGTAGCAGAAAGACAGGAGAAAAATGTTTGTTTTTGCTTCCTCGTGGGAGATGAAGAATCATTCACCTGTGGTGACTCCATTCAGCTGACACTGACGCACCTTAGAGCCTTCCACGGGAGACAGTCACCAGCTGCATCTATGTGTGTGTGTGTCTATGTATCTATGTATGCAAGTTTTTGTATGTGTTTTGTGTGTATGTGTGTGTGTTGTGCGTGCTTTGTTTTGCGCATGTTTTGAATTGCTGGGCATGGTTCCATCTACGATCTCTATAATTCTTGAAATTTACTTCCTAGCTGCTGGGCATCATTTGCAATTATAATGCTGTCACGGGCGGAAAAGAGATAGCCTAATTAATCACTGTCAATACCGGTCCCTATTTACCACAGGAGTTTTGCTGTTGCTCTTGTAACAGGCTGACTGGGGATAATTTATATAAAAATGTATTTCTTCATTTTATATCACTGAAAACGTTTCCTTAGCATCATGGTCACTGTACATAAATTCCCTGGAAGCAATGGGGCATAACTAAATGGCATAGATTCATTTATTATATTCAGCAAATTATGTCTGAGCTGCTACTCCAGCACTCCGGCCCCCACTGAGCTCAGCGTAGAAGAATGACTGACGGGGACCTTAAAAGCTTCCGTGGTTCCCTGAGCTTGGTCAGGATCCTCTGGTCACCCACAAAAAGTCTGAATGAAGAGTCTGCTCCCAGGGATTCAAATGGGGCTATTTAACTGGTTCCTTAACATTCCATTGGTCACATGACTTCCTAATAGAAACCCCAGCACCCTATGATTGCTCCATTGATTGTCCAACCAACAGGACTTTGCATCCAGGGGCTGATAAGTCCCAGTGACTAGCTGAGCTCAGCCTGTGCGTCACAGCTATGACAGTTCCTTAAGCAGCTTGCTCCAGTAGGGCCTCCATCTTCTTGGACTGGGCAGCAGTTTTAAGCACGCAGAAATGAGAAATGCCAAATGGAGCATTAGTCCTGGTCACCATTCCTCACAGATGCCCTGCCCACACGCTCCTTTCCCTTGGCCTTGATTTTGCCGCCTGTGTTCGCCTGTGTTCTGTTAATTTCTCTTCCTACACAGGGCTGCTGCACTCAGACAGGTACCCAGCAAACACATGTAACCACGTACACATGAGGAGTCGTCGCCATCTTCCCTTATCAAAGGCTTTTTCTTTACCAGACATCTTGCTAGATGGCTTGTGTTTCCCACTATTTTCCTGGATTTTCAGCAAAATCCCTAGGAAGTAAATATTATTAATCCAGTGACCTCACAGAGATCTAGCAGGCTGGTGTCACTTACAAACTCTGGTGAAACCAGCTAGACTCCAACCCCACCTCCCCGAGCCGAACACCCCCAGGGATTACCTTCAGAGCCACTGGCCCCTCGATGGACCAGGATTGTCTCTGCTCAATGAGTTGCTCACGCTCCAGGATCCCCTGACTCTTTCTTCTAGTTGAAATCTCTCTTCAAATGGCCTTTGAAACTTTTAGGTTGTTCTTTGCAATAAGCTGAGATGGTATCTGCTTAAGGAAGATGGATGAAGGTCACAGGGGTGGTCACAAACACGTCCAGATGGCTTTTAGTCAACCATCCAGGCAGATTTTGTAATTTAAGAAAGATTGACTTGTGGCCCTTTCAGCATTTCTGAGTGTCCTCTGTCAACTCAGCACTGTGGCATTTGCTGTGTGGGGCCTGTGCGCTGGACCCTGTCCGCAGATAAGAGCACAGGCTAAGCCCTAGCCCAGGGGACACTTTCCAAAGGCCATCAAGGAAAGAGAAGAAAAGCTGAACTCAGTATTTCAGAGACTGCAGAGATGATTCTGGACATCAAAATATCTCAGCATCTGCTCTGCACGCAGGCTATCAGATCCATCCCTGACCCCCAATTCATAGAAATTACATTCCCCCCCCCCCATTGATGATAGTGCATGGGCTTCATCTGTATCCATCTCCTTATTTCTCTGCTTGGAAGTATTCTGCCCACTCTCTTTGGAGCAAGCGTGTATGGGAAAAGCAGAGCCCTCTCCCCTTGAACACTAACAGTTCTAGTCCATGCTCAGAGAAATGGGGCTTCAGAGCAACGATAACTCTCCTAGTCCTTCTGTGCTGTTGGTCTTGGCTAGCCCTGGGATGAGACTTCTGAAATACTCACCTTTAACCATACGGACGTGCAACAGCCCAAAGTAACAAACCACTAAAGGGAGTTTGTGGTTACAGACAACATCTAAATGGAGACAGGTCTGAAGGGCCAAATGCAGAGAAGGAGGAGATTCCATGGAGTCTCTTTTGAGGAAACCAGGGGCTGTGTACACTTGGTCATGGGTCCCTAATGATGCCCTGGATTCTAGAGTCTAGACCCATCTGCCGGACTCATCCGAACGCCTGAACAATATCGTAAGACACATGTCACTCTGGCTGTATCATAAACCAATCACAACTGATACCCTGTGGGTTCTGGACAAAGAGGGCTTGCCCTGCAAGCGGGAGGACCTGAGTTCAGCACCCACGAAGGAAGTTCGAGGTGACAGCATACGCCTATAACCCCGAGCTGAGAAGTCAAAGGTGGAGTCCTTGAAGCTTATTGCTAGCCAAACTAGTCAGTGAGTTCCCAGTTCGGTGAGAGACCCTGCCTCAAAAGTTAGGGCAAAGATTGGTTTCAAAAAACACTATAGGTTAAGCCCTGGCCTTTGTATGCATTTACACACAGGTGCATACACATCTCCACATGTGTGCCCTTGAGTCCACACACACACACACACACACACACACACACGACATACTGTGGTGATACATCCTGACTTTTACAACTGTATTTCCAGGACTCCAGCCCTTCAGTTCCACCCCCGTTGTCCCTAGGCCATCACTTATAACCATTCCTTCCCAAATGCCCCTCTGTCTCCACACATCCACCGGCATTAACACTCTCTCCATCCTACCTTAATTTTTTTATTTTTTACTTGAAGCTTCTTTATGAGGTAGAGTACCCCCAGCTAGTTTGGGGTGCTGTGAGGACACAGCCCAGCTCAGACACTCAGCTTTCTAGGTCATCACAGTCCTACCTTTCATGACTGACACTGCCCACAGTGGACCGTGGGACTGGTCTCTTTTAGGAGCCCCTCTTCACTAAGATTTACCGGAGACTTGGACTCACCAGACTCCCCAGGTTGCCTCCTCTTTCTCTTCCCTCCCCACAGCCGCCTGTGCTGGTTAAATTAGTCAAAACAGGGCTATCTATTCAAACCCAACAGTCTACCAAACTGGGAGAGAACATAGGAAGGAGCCTCCACCAAGACATTAAGAACAGTTTTTTTAAATGGCTCCATAGTCAGAGAAGGAGCAGGGTCCCTACGGCTGGTTGTTTCCTGCTGGCAGTCAGGGCAGGATTACAGGACAGTACGACCACCATCCGCTGCTGAGCCCCCCTGAGAAAAGTCTCAGGCGGTGGTGGCTGAACCAGCAGTGAGACCCCCATCAGACTCGGTCTTAGCCACCCAGCTCGTGTGGAAAAGCAAACAGGCCCGGGCCATGCCCTTTGGACCTTTGGCAATTCTCCCTAAGCCAGGGCCTCCTATAAAGGGAGCGCTTTTCAGGTGGCCGGGCATTCCCGTCAGTGCCTGTGGTGAATCGAGTACCTGTCTGGGTGCCACCTCGAGAGAGCCTGCGGAAAGAGCAGCGGGGCTAGGCCGTGGCCAGGCCAAAGCCAGGGTACCATCCCACCCATCCATCGGCCATGGGCCCACGGAGGCCTGTGCTGCGGTCGCCGCTGCTACTGCTGTTCCTGCTACTGTTCTTAGACACCAGCGTCTGGGCTCGTGAGTGAGGGGAGAAGGCTGGGAGAAAGTCAGGGTGGAACCAGAGCCCTCGGTTGTGGCTTCAAATCCATCCGTTACATCAGGGAATGGAAACGGGTGGCAGGGAGACCTCTAGGTAGCTGGGTTGGAAGGAGGGCAGCTGCAGGGGTCCTAGGGAAAAGGTGGTGAGAACTAGAGCTAGCAGGTGGCTACTCCGGACCCCAGGCAAGAGTCAGGGATGGGAAAGCTAGAAAAACTCTCGACAGCCCTAAAATAATTAAGGCCTCTGAGAGGTCCGTCCTGTCGGCTCCTGGGACTCACGGAAAACACGGGAAAGTCAAGGGTTCATTTTTCTCTTACAGAAGATGAAGTCCTGGAAAGCACCAGCTCGAACTGTCCAAGTAAGGCATTTCTTCACAGCGCACGCCGGGCTCCTCCAATGCTCTTTCTCCTCTCCATCCATCCTCCTCTGCCTCCGTTCCTAAGGGCCTTTCTTCCACACAGTACCCACATCCTAAGATTAGGGGACACTGCTCTGACCCCTGGAAGCCAAGGTTTTGCGTCTCTGCACATCCAATCTCCTTTTGCAAAGGGAAGGAGACTTCCTATATGTCCTTTCTGTGCTGTTCCAGCGCTTGGTCCAGAGGTGGGGTAGAGAAGAGAGAGACCTTGGGCACTGTGAGGAGACATTACTGTGCTGTTTATCACGGACTAATCATTGATTCCTAGTATGTGAGGATGAGGAAATGCCGACTTTAACCTTTGTGCAGAACTCCAGACCTCTCCTCCCCTTCCTATTTACCTGACCCTCTGGGTCACAGGATCAGTCCTTACAGCGATACGCAGTGTTCTCGGGAGCGCGCCAGCGTTGGCCTCTCCTCTCATGGGGCAGCACCGCCATCTGGTGGTTATTTGGCAGTACTACATCTGGATTCGTAGCCAGTTATTTTTCTCAAGTCAATCAGAAAATTCCCGTCAAGCTTAGTGGAAAGAAACTTCCAGAAGTTTCTTCTTGGGGGGGTCTCCAAAAGTCAACTAGACAGCCCTAACAACTAACATTGTCTCAGGCATTTCAAAGTCAGATCAGGACATCATCTTCACACAGAGAAAACGCTTAGCTTTATCCCTTTGATAACTTTGATAATTTTTCAAAATGTCTTCCTACAGATTTTTGTAGGCTCCATTAACTGATGCTTAGTGCCCTCCCTTTTGTGTACTTTAGACGGTCTAAGGAATCCCAAATAATTTAAACATCAGACTCAGAAGGAAAAAAAAGATGTCATTGTTAAATCTATAAAGACAAATTAAGCATAATGCAAAATCAACCGCAAGTGACTTGAGTTTGGCCACCACTTTCATTCCCTCTGCCGCTGCCCCTCTCTGTCCAGCAGTAGCTGCCTTAAGAAAGTTGCTTCAGCTTCAGGGCTGACGTATTTTCTCCTCACTTCAGAAGATGCAACCCGATTCAAGCACCTCCGGAAGTACGTGTACAACTATGAGGCAGAGAGTTCCAGCGGCATCCGGGGCACTGCTGATTCCAGAAGCGCCACCAAGATCAACTGCAAGGTATGGAGGATAAGGGCGAGAGGGACCTGCAGCTACCGAGCCTTGTCCCACCGTGGGCCCCTCAGAGAACCGTCCAGCAGTTCCCAGCGTATGCTGGAACTTCATACTACAATAAGTCACCTGAACGAGTAAACTGCCACAGAAAAACTTTCCAGACAGATTATTCTCCCGTTAGCTTCCAAAGTGTAATAGTTGGTCACAGTCTAGGAGGCCCGCAGGATCGGCCTGTAGATCTGACTGTGAGAGACGCCAGTGAGGACTCCAAAGAAGGTAGTTACTGCACAAGAGCGCAGAACATGCAGCTTTTCTGATGTCAAACATAATATGGAGAATTTTTTTCCTGAAAGTAATTTATTTTTTTAAGTTATTTATTTATTAAAGATCTCTGCCTCCTCCCCGCCACTGCTTCCCATTTCCCTCCCCCTCCCCCGATCAAGTCCCCCGCCCTCCTCAGCCCAAAGAGCAATCAAGGTTCCCTGCCCTGTGAGAAGTCCAAGGAACCCCCACCTCCATCCAGGTCTAGTAAGGTGAGCATCCAAACTGCCTAGACTCCCACAAAGTTAGTAAATGCAGTAGGATCAAAAACCCATTGCCATTGTTCTTGAGTTCTCAGTAGTCCTCATTGTCCGCTATGTTCAGCAAGTCCGGTTTTATCCCAGGCTTTTTCAGACCCAGGCCAGCTGGCCTTGGTGAATTCCCAATAGAACATCCCCATTGTCTCAGTGTGTGGGTGCACCCCTCGCGGTCCTGAGTTCCTTGCTTGTGCTCTCTCTCCTTCTGCTCCTGATTTGGACCTTGAGATTTCTGTCCGGTGCTCCAATGTGGGTCTCTGTCTCTGTCTCCTTTCATCGCCTGATGAAGGTTAATATTCAGGAGGATGCCTTTATGTTTTTCTTTGGGTTCACCTTCTTATTTAGCTTCTGTAGGATCACAAATTATAGGCTCAATGTCCTTTATTTATGGCTAGAAACCAAATATGAGTGAGTACATCCCATGATCATCTTTTTGGGTCTGGCTTACCTCACTCAACATAGTGTTTTCTATTTCTGTCCATTTGTGTGCAAAATTCAAGAAGTCATTGTTTTTTACTGCTGAGTAGTACTCTAATATGTATATATTCTATACTTTCTTCATCCATTCTTCCATTGAAGGGCATCTCGGCTGTTTCCAGGTTCTGGCTATTACGAACAATGCTGCTATGAACACAGTTGAGCATATACTTTTGTTGTATGAGGGAATAGGGAGAATTTGAAAGCACTTGATTTGGTAAAATGCAATGTTGCTTATTGAGAGACAATACTCTATCCCCGGCTGTGCAGATAAAGCATATCCAAGGGCTGCTACTGAGGTCTGCAAGGGGAGGAGGAGCCCATTTTGCTGAGCTCTCTTTTCCCTCTTGGGCCACAGTGCTGATCTTCACACACAGATGGGCATTAGCCACAGGTGGCCGTTTAAGTTGAATAAAATTTAAAATTCAGTTCTTACTCCCACTAGCGATATTTCAGTATAGCCAACGTCCACCTGTGGCCCATGCAGCTGCTTTAGATGACACACAAAGAGTTTCTCCATCGTGCTGGAGGGCTCTTTCAATAGCTCCAGAAAACAACCAAGAACCAGTTTTGAGCTGCCCAGGTTTGACGCTTTCAGCAGGCTCCGGTAGGTAGAGTTTGAGGGAATGTCGGTGGGAAAAGGTTTGCTTTTCCTGCTTGCTACTTTTTGTTGCTTTGTTTCATTTTGTTTTCTTAACTCCACTGTGCATTTCTCCGAAGCAATCACCCCAGATTCTTTATAAGTAAAATGAGTCCATTTAAAACCAATGCAAGGACTCCCTCCTTCCCATGCGTAGGGGCAAATATAAACTTCTTAACTCAGGAAGGTGAGCTACGGTAAGCCTAGGGACACATGAGATGTGTTTAGAATGTGTGGTCCTGGGGACTCGATGACCATGTTCTCAGCAGCTTTCCCTCAGTTTCCTGATTGGAGACTGGGCTGCATGGATGTTCCCCAAACTCAGTGTGTCACTACTTTCCATTCTCAGGTAGAGCTGGAGGTCCCCCAACTCTGCAGTTTCATCATGAGGACCACCCAGTGTACCCTTAAAGAGGTGTATGGCTTCAACCCTGAGGGCAAGGCCTTGATGAAGAAAACCAAGAACTCTGATGAGTTTGCAGCTGCCATGTCCAGGTAAGGCATGGGCTTATGTCTCTGAGTACCTAAACTTTGCGAGTGCTACTTGAGGCGAGCATGGTCCACGCGTGTACGCCTGCGTCTGTGGAAATATGAGAGTGGGAGGCATGACAGGCGTGCCTCTCAGTGCTAGCATTTGTAGTCAGTGCTTATCACAGATCAGGTTACTGTGGAGTTTTCATGTTTATCAAAAAGAGGGAACGATTATTGACCCTCCTTAGTTAAGTTTCCTTGATTATCATCTAAATCGTTCTGCCAGCAGAGCTCACGGTTGAAGCACTTTTGCGACTCTAAAGCTGAGATGGTTTGTTTAAACAAGTAAGATCCTGTTTAAACTGAACAAGGATGATGCCTTCGGGTCTTCGGGGTAGGTCAGGCAGCACTCGCTGCTCTGAGATCATAAACAGAGCATGGACCCCCATGTACTTATGAGGGCGTGGCTTAGGTTCAGCACAGGACAAAGGGAAGGCAGATCCTTAGCAGTCTCCTGCCTGTGACTGGTAGGTGGCCACTGTGCACTGGAGACTGGGCTGCCATTTATAGCTGGCATCTCTCCCAACACAGTAGTGACAGTGCTGTTCCGATCTTCAAGCATTGTCAACAACACTGTTGGCTTATGCCCATTTAGTTTAGGACACATTAAATGTGTGGAACACAGGTAGTTGCAGGGATGTTAACTTGGTAGCAGGGGAAACTCTCTTCCCTTGCCTATTTTTTTTCTTAGATTTTTTTTTAAATGTTAGAACCTTGTCTTTCTCTGAAAGACAGGCAAAAATGGTTCTGCTTCCATCCAACTGCCTTACTTTATTAGAGACGTAGATGTGAGGGGAGCTGTGGTGGCAGAGGAAGTAGCAGTTATTCCGTGGTCCTTTCTCATCTTCAAACACAAGAGATTTCTCCTTTGGACCACAAGGACTTGCCAGACTTGCATGTCTGTGTCTAGAATACTCTGAGAGGTCCAGAGCTGTGGGAGACAGACCTGGTGTTCTTCTCCCAGGGGCTTAACTAAGAGCAGGTACAGCCAGGCCCTTGGCAGCTCAAGCAGTCCCCAATAGGAAGTCAGTTCCTAGGATCAAAGTTGACCTGGACCTCCATCTTGGCCTCAGAGTGAATGAATGATAAAGTGATGTCTGACGACCATAGGAGAAGAAGGCTCAGAGTCACTGGAAATCAATAATGCAAATGATGTGTTACAAAAGACTGTCTCAGCCACACCCAGAGAGCTACAAAACTTGAGATGGCACCCATGGCTACAGGGAAGGAAATACGTTCTCGTACACTAGTGGTAGACACAAGAGTCACTAAACAATGCCCAGTCTCATCGACAGTATTTGTCCCTTGACATAGCAGTGCTCATCTCTGGGACTCTGGCTCATCTAAATTAAACAGCCGTGTGTGAAAACAGATGCATAAGGCTGTTTATTTCTATATCATTTGTGGGACCAAAACAGAAGTCCAGGATGAGAGAAAGTCAATGCCCTTAAGTGAGGCAATATTTAAGGACCCACAAATAACCAAAGGATGAAATGCTGTGTAGCCTTAGTAGAGACGCTAGGGGAACTACGCCAAGTGATTCAGGTCTTCCCAGAATATAATTAAATGAGAAAATTAAGATGAAGGCAGGTACGCATAATGCAATGTTCCTTGTGTAAAACATAAAATAAAAATCTCTGTGTTTGCATCCTTGCAAGTCTGTATAGAATTATATTAATGGGGTGATGACATTGAAGGATGCAGGAAGATGCCCATAGGAAGGGTGAGGATGAAAGAAGACAAGGGGAACAGAGAAGGGAGGGATGAACCCAGCCAAAAAGAAGGGCAAGGGGAAACGGAAAGAGAAAAGCGACAGCGACACATATTTGTAGACTTTGGGGAAATGCATGTGGAAGATGGAAATATATATATAATGTGTCCAAAGACGAACTGAAGAGTTGCCCAGTTCTGGCTCCCTCTGTGGGCTTACCCTGGAAGAAGGTCTTTATTGTGAGCATGCACCTCCTTTCTCCCGGGACAGGTTCGAGCTCAAGTTGGCCACTCCTGAAGGGAAACAAGTGGTCCTTTACCCCGACAAGGACGAGCCTAAACACATCCTGAACATCAAGAGGGGCATCATTTCTGCCCTGCTGGTTCCTCCTGAGACAGAAGAGGACAAGCAAGTGTTGCTCCTGGTGAGAAGTTTAAAGGCTGGTGACAGTGGCCTTGCAAAGTATGTCTTCCTATCTCAGAGGCCATGTTGTCCCTTGATGGGCAGTAGAGTGGTTACATGGCAAACCCTGGATTGATATGAATACCAGGGATCCGAGTTCCCCCATGTCCCCAGATCTTACCAATAGATCGTCCTGAGCAGGTTCGTGGTACTGAGTCTAATGTTAAAGCTTTTCCTGGGGTCTCTTAACCAATCCACATGCTCTGGTTAAGGGTTTTTTTCCTGTGCTCATAGTTTAGCACAAGAAAGTCTTATGTATTTTAGACACCAAAAAAAAAATTGGAATACACTGTATTTCGAATCAACCTCAGAGAGAATTCAATGTACTCAGACACAAGAACATGAGCCCATCCTGTGTTGTAAGCTCTCAGCTCCACTATGCTTGAACGATAGAGATTCAACCTGCCTGGCCCTGCCCTGGGAACCACCTCTCCTGGGTCTGACCATGCTCCCACCCCTGCCATACCAGCTGGCCTTTCATAGCACTGCTACCCTCTTCCTGGGAGCAAAGAAAACTCTCCCTCGCAACAATCCTGCCTCTGGTCCAAGGCTTCTTTCCCAGCCCCTCTCCAGCTCCCGAAGTTGTTTTCCCATACTGAGCAGACCTGACCTTACCTTGGTCTTGCACAGGATACCGTGTATGGAAACTGCTCAACTCAGGTCACCGTGAACTCGAGAAAGGGCACCGTGGCAACAGAGATGTCCACAGAGAGAAACCTGCAGCAATGTGAAGGGTTCCAGCCCACCAGCACGAGTGTCAGCCCTCTGGCCCTCATCAAAGGCCTGGTGAGTCTCGTACTGTCTCCTCATATGCAACTGACTTCTGTGGAAAATTTTGGAATGGTCTACCTAGTAGAGATCTCAGGGAAGAGCCTGTCTAGCTTGTCCACTATGTAGACCCCAGTGGGACCCCAGGACCAGACTACCAAGGCTGAAGGACTGTTATTAATTATGCTGGACTGGATTTGGGTTCTGGACTCCTACCCTAGAGCTTGGTCCTTCCCGATATCCCTCTGACACAGCACCAAGCCTGTATATCTCTGAGATGACTTATTTGTCACTTCTCTTCCCCATTCAAGATCTGGGTGTCCTAAGCGAAGGACCCATGCTCTCTCGCCTTTCTCAGTCCAGGAAGTGACATGATTGTGCCTCAGCTTCTTGTTCTTCCACCCCCAGTTGAACCCAACTAGACCTAAGTCCTCCAGGTCCTGCCTAAGCCACCCTCTCAGTACTAACCTCCTTTGCTGCCACACAGGGTCCTATAGTACATGTTATCTAAGGTTGCCCAGTCCCTGTAACATGTTCTAAAGTATAAGTCACAAGTTGTCTTGGTCAACATGAACTGTTGAACAATTCCTGCCATCTCTCCCAATCTTCTTAGACATTGTCCTTGAAGCTAGAAAGAGATAATCTGATAACCATGAGGACCAGACTTATACAAGGTCAATGCACTGGTTTGGCATCTGAGAATCTGTTCTGTGCTCATCCTTGTTCTGGGTAGCACTGAGGGAAAGAGGAAGACAGGAAGGAAGGAAGGAAGGAAGGAAGGAAGGAAGGAAGGAAGGAAGGAAGGAAG
>NC_022029.1:16589250-16600985 GCF_000317375.1 Microtus ochrogaster
AAGGAAGGAAGGAAGGAAGGAAGGAAAGAAGGAAGGAAGGAAGGAAGGAAGGAAGGAAGGAAGGAAGGAAGGAAGGAAGGCAGGCAATTGAACCATGGACAGTGGACAGCATCCCTTCAAGGGATGTGGCAACAGAGTTTACATACCTGCTAGTAAAGGACACTGTATACTATGGTTGATAAAATAATAAACTTAATTGTGCAGAGAAGCATCCCTGGGCCTGACCAGAAAAGATCAAGCACCCGCCATTCACCTATTACACTGGCAAATTCCACAAGGAAGATGTGGGACAAACCTGCAAAGTCCCAAGCGTGTATAAATGGAAGCTGTGAGGTGTGCACCTGCAGGGAGGTTTTGTAGGATGCAAGGTGCACATGTTATACTTAATGGACACTCCACGGGTGTAGAACAAGAAGAGTCTCCATCCTTGAGTGTGCCATCTTGTGTCCCCTTAGCTAATGTCAAGTATTGCATTCTCTTTCTTTCCCTGAGTTCCCTTGTGCTGCAGACATCCACCCTATACTTCCCTAAAGACAACCCCCT
Source organism: Microtus ochrogaster (assembly GCF_000317375.1). Lineage (NCBI taxonomy): Eukaryota > Metazoa > Chordata > Mammalia > Rodentia > Cricetidae > Microtus > Microtus ochrogaster. Next base: position 16,589,794 of record NC_022029.1, read on the forward strand.
ATGCAGAAGCCTCAGCTTGAAATGCCAGGGACTGACCAAAATGCTCTCCTCTGCTCCTGTTCCCAGGTCCGCCCCTTGTCAACTCTGGTCAGCAGCAGCCAATCTTGCCAGTACACCCTGGACCCCAAGAGGAAGCACGTGTCTGAAGCCATCTGCAATGAGCAGCACCTTTTCCTGCCTTTTTCTTACAAGTAGGTCACCTGCTGCTTACAGAGCTCATCATTTAATGGACTGATGTAGCTGAGTACCTCTTGGGTGTAGCTCAGGCGAGGCTCGTCTTAGAGGAAGCTATGGGAGACACAAGGCAGAGTCCATCTCAGTCCTGCTTTTAAGTTAACATGGAATTTCCCAGAAAGGTGTTGAACATTGGAAGAATTTGAGAACAACAATAGGTATCTCAGACCTGAAGGGTTTGTAGATCCATAAAAATTGTGAATTGTGCACTCTATGGTGTTCTACTTAGGTTTTCATGAAGGATTTAAGATGGAGACGTATATATCCAAATCCATGTTAAACAGTGACATTCAAGTAACATTCATTAGATAATTGTTATGTCCTTGAGATTGTGCTGGGAGAGCTACAAAAGAGTTTCGATACTCAGCTGTACTCTAAGCCTTCTGGGAATTCTAGACTGGTGTAGAATATAATACAGGATAATTCATGTGAGCAGGAAGAGGTGGGCACTACCCATTGGATGATCAAGATGGATGGATTTACCATCCTTTGAAAGGTGACAGAATAGATGAAGACCTTTTACCTTGAAAAGAAAAGCATTTCCTTCAATAACTGGTAATCCATGATGCCATGTACTTCCTGTGTTGCCAGGAACAAGTATGGGATCATGACTCAAGTCACACAGACGCTGAGGCTTGAAGACACGCCAAAGATCAACAGTCGCTTCTTCAATGAAGGTAAGACTTTATGTGTCCGGGGAACCAGGAAATCTATCCATGGGGTGCTATTCATGGCTCAACTCCCTGTTCAGTCTGTGGACCAATGTGGACTCTGGCGTTCTGGCCACTAGACTGTAGCTGTCAAGAAAGCATTTCAGGATGCTAAGTGGTTGTGGGACAAAGTGAAGGGAGACAGCATCCACAACCGCCTGGCATTTTATGGATAAGAAATGGGAAGCCTAAGCTGGATGTGAAGCTCTGGTAGTGCCGACAATGTCATGTATCCATAAGACTCAGAGCCACGATGTCAGATGATGTAAAACAGGAAAAGGAACTTCAGAGTCAGGCCAGGTAGTAATCTAAGTAATTGATCTTTAGAGCTGAAAGGAACTTTAGAGAATTCCAGTCTAACCCCAGGCCAATGATGCATCTGTATGTCAATCAGGCAACACTTGGATTTGTGCATTATTTTTATTGTTGTCTTGGTGGTAGAGCCTTTGAGTTCAGTAGGTAGAGTCATGTGCTCATATGTAGAGGGAAATGACCCACAGTGGGCTTTATGGGGTAGTCTCAGTCATAGAATGAGACCTAATTCCAATCAAAGTCAACAGACTGCCGAAGAGTATCCCTCTCCATATGCTGCTAAGAGGTCCAGGTCCCAGTGGAAGACCTGATGGGTGAGGACCACTGAGCCTCAGTGTTGCCATGGCAGCAGAAGTACCTCCTTGCCATTCTGTGAAGCACAGGATGGTCTGATGCCAGATTCACAAAAGCTTGGATTCAACTCCAGATTGAATCTCGCTGATCTAAAGAGTTCTTGGGTAGGAATTCTCAAAGCAATGGGACTGGAGAGGTGGTCTGGCAGTTAAGAGCACATGCAACTGTTCCAGAGGAACTGAGTCCAGTTCCTAGCATCCCTACTGGGTGACTCACAGCTTCCTGATACTCCAACTCCAAGGGATCTGACTCCTTCCTTTGCCCCTTGTGGGTACCTGCACTTGTGTACACAAATCCACACAGAGATACACACAAATAAACAAATAAACTGTTAAAGAATTACCAGATTTGTTATTCATATTATTTCCCTTTTTCTCACTTTAAATTGTAGAACATTCTTACACTCCCACCGCCAAGGAAGGCTGTAATGAGTGAGTGGAAACATCCAGCTCAGAGTCTGATAAGAGTTGAGAAAGAATTCATTGCCTTTTTTCCCCTCCCCTGACTGATTCCTACGCCATTTCCAGTTTAGACTCAATAAAGATGCTGAGCTACAGAAGCAAAACTCATTGACACTCCTCTACTTCCAGGTACCAAGAAGGTGGGTCTGGCCTTTGAGAGCACCAAGTCCACATCACCCACAAAGCAAACAGAGGCTGTTTTGAGTACTCTTCGAGAACTGAAAGGACTGTCTGTCTCGGAGCAGAATGCTCAGAGAGCAAATCTCTTCAATAAACTGGTTACTGAGCTGAGAGGTCTCAGCGAGGAGGCGGTCGCGTCTCTCCTGCCACAGCTGATTGGACTGTCCAGGTAGGTCTTTAATGGTGGTGAAGCAGAGTCTCAGATGACCTAGAGAAGATGTAGAACCTTTAGCCCAAGAATCTTTGGAACTATTTCATTGTCAACCCACTTAACCAGTTGATCAGCTAATATCTACTACGGGAAAAAACCATCATCCTAGGAGCTTAGAGTTCTATAGGCAACACACACACACACACACACACACACACACATCATTGAAGCATACATGCATCTGTGTCTTCTAATTCCTTATGCTATTGTGAGCAGTATGAAAATCGAGAAAGAAAAATTCTGAACCTTTCTTGAAACTTTCAGGCTAGTAGAAAGAGAACTCAGGGGGACAAAATAGTACAGTTTTTTTACTTACCACACAAACAGTACTTGCTCTACATGCTGAGAAGGTCACAGGAGGGACTGAAGCCAGGAATGACCCGTGCATGTGCTGGCCAGGCACAGTTTATGTCCCAACAAAAAGACAGAGATAACCATCCTCATTGGCTTCCGGTCTGAGGGTTCTTTAGCTTCCTTTCCTCCATCATGTCTCTGTGGTAGCAATACCCCTAGGGTGGACACCATGGTGGAAGTCATCGTGGTTCCTGGCCTCTGAGCTGTAGTGTGAAAGATGGCTAGGTCCAGGTAGTGGAGAAAGGATGCAATTACTCTCCTGACTGGAGATAAACCAGGAGATGAGGACACTGGGTTCGACGTGATGGTCCTCTGTGTAACTCCATCCTGCACATCTCTTCTTAGCCCCATCACTCTACAAGCCTTGGTCCAGTGTGGACAACCCCAGTGCTACACTCACATCCTCCAGTGGCTGAAAACGGAGAAGGCTCACCCCCTGCTGGTTGACATTGTTACCTACCTGGTGGCCCTGATCCCAAATCCTTCAACCCAGAGGCTGAGGGAGATCTTTAACACCGCCAAGGAGCAGCAGAGCCGAGCCACCTTGTATGCCCTGAGTCACGTGGTCAACAAGTGAGTCTTTACCTCACCTTACTCCATCCTACATCACTCCTCCTGGGAGCAAGGGAAGCACTAGATCTCTGCTTCAATGGTGCTTTCCCTCACCTTCGAATCCCAATGCTTTTTCTTCTGGTTTCCTATTGCTCATGTTGAGTGGGAGCTTGAGATAAGGACCAGCAAACACAAGTTTGGATTTTAAGAGAAGTTTAACTATGCTTGCTAGATTTCAATCTCTGTTCCTTTCCTTGGTAGCTATTATGATGCAGACCTTTCAAGGAGCCGCGATCTGCAAGATGTTGCTGGTTACCTGTTGAAACAGATTGACAATGAGTGCACGGGGAATGAAGACCACACCTACTTGATCCTGAGGGTATTCTTTCAGTCTTTTGCATTATATACATCATTACAAAGTTGCTCACCCTGGACACCCTTTACTTCTGCACTGTGATGAGCCTCTGGTTTCATTTCTCCAATGAAGGTCATCGGAAATACGGGCAGAACCATGGAACAGGTAATGCCAGCACTCAAGTCCTCAGTCCTGGATTGTGTGAGAAGCACAAAACCCTCGCTGCTGATTCAGAAAGCTGCTATCCAGGCCCTGAGGAAGATGGAACTGGGGGAAGAGGTAAAGTGTGCCGTGGGGTTCTAAAAGCGAGAGCTGATGCTGGCCAATGAGGTTCAGATCGTATGAGGACATCACTTTTCTGTTTCACCACCTGGGCCTCCCTGTACCACCATCTAGGTGTCAGCTTCAGTAAGCCCGTTGACATACTACTATGTGCACATGAAAGACACCACTTTGTAGCTCATCCACATGCAGAACACAGACCTTTTTTTCTACATGCTATCCTGCTACCAAGTTGACTATCATCTCATCTTGCAAAAACATTGGTACTACACAATCTCATCAACCAGATAGTGAATTAGGTTCTACCCGAGGTGACAAAAAATAACCCCAGAGCATTAGAAATACCTTCTCCAAACTCACTATCATTTTCCATCTTTGTCTTGACATCAAAATAACCTACAATGAGACAATTTTATCTTCACTATGTGGCAGGTCATGAACTGGTCAAGACTTGAGCTCAGCTCATAGTCTATACAAGTCTTCCGGGTGCCATTCCTTGGGCTGCTTGCCCTGGGGGATGCTGAAAAGAAGACTAGGTATCAGCACTTGTGGCTATTTTAGACAGAAATTAGAGTTTCTTGTAAAACACCAGACATACCCGCATCAGCCGGGCATGCTCTGTGTCTTGGCCAAAAGACAGCAATCTCAGTCTCCTGTTTTGACTGCAGGTCCAAGAGATCCTTTTTGATACATTTGCGAATGGTGCCGCTCCTGTGGAGAAGAGACTGGCTGCCTATCTCTTGCTGATGAGGGGCCCTTCCTCATCAGAAATTCGCAAAATTATCGAGCTTCTCCAATTGGAGCAGAGTGAACAGGTGAAGAACTTCGTGGCATCTCACATCGCCAACATCTTGAACTCAGAAGAACTGTATGTCCAAGAGTAAGTAAAAGTCATTTTCCCCCATCAGCCACTGAGAACCCTGGGCTAGGACACCAGTCCCTGATTGTGATACTGCCCGTCCTCAGGGATTCTTAAAAGTGAATGTGTGTGGACCCTAAGGCAAAGTCTTGGGACTTCTAAATCTACATATCTTAGTAATTAGAAATTCATAACTGAGTAGGATATGAAGAGACAACCAACAAGTAACACAGGATTTTTACTCAAAGTATATTCTTTCTTTTCATTTAGTCTGAAGAATTTGATCGAAAGTGCTCTGGAAGGCTCTCAACTTCCAACAATCATGGACTTCAGGAGATTTTCCCAGAACTATCAAATCTCCAAATCTGTTTCTCTCCCGTCGTTTGACCCAGTCTCCGCCAAAGTGGAAGGGAATCTTATATTTGATCCAAGCAGTTACCTTCCCAAAGAAAGCATGCTGAAAACAACTCTCACGGTCTTTGGACTTGCTTCAGCTGATCTCTTTGAGGTATATGTGAAAGGGTCTCAATGTAGTTAACCCATCCAGTACAACACCATCGGCCTCCACTAGGGGTCACCTGAAGCATGACTCCTATATCAAAGATGTCTCAGAGAAACCCCTGAACTCCAAACCCTAGAAAAATACATGAGCTCTCCATGGAGTTAAATACATGATTCTCTCCCATCAAACCCTGAATCTCTTTTCAGCTCTGAATCCTTAGTGTAATGATTTATCCTCTCTGATCCTTAGCTGTGTCTTCTGGGGCAAGCCAGAGGAGTGCTACTGTTCAGGAGTCTAATGAGATTTAAACAAACAACTTCCTTGAAGGGTTTCTGTCATGTTCGCCTGCTGCTTGTTTAATTATAAGAGCAAAAGTGGGGGAGACGCTGTCTGCTGTAACCAAAAGCCTAATGACATGTTTGCCTGGTTTTCTTTCTCAGATTGGTTTAGAAGGAAAGGGCTTTGAGCCGACACTGGAAGCTCTTTTCGGCAAGCAAGGATTCTTCCCAGACAGTGTCAACAAGGCTTTGTACTGGGTCGATGGACAAGTTCCTGATCGTGTCTCCAAGGTCTTGGTGGACCACTTTGGCTATATCAAAGATGACAAGCATGAACAGGTATGTGTTTTCTAGGTATCCTTTTTCTTTAAGGGAAGCCTACCGTCTTGCTGTCAGACATTCATCTCTATGCCTAGAAGACATGAAAGTTCTACCTACCTGAAATCTTCGATGTGGCTATCTGTTAGACACCTTTGTGGGACTAAGAGCCAGTATCCTCTATGGGTAAGGGCCTCTTGGAAATTTAGTGGGAACAAGATTGACTAGAAGTACTTCAGTGAAATGTTTAAGAGTGCGCCGCCTCAGATATGAGTTTGGATTCACAACTCACTGTCTCCAAGTCGTGAACCCTTAGGAAAACTGCTTGATATTACATGTGACTGACCTATTCCTAGGTCAGTGGGGTACTAATAATCCATATCTCAGACCATCACTTAACGACTAAATGAAACAAGGTCACTGTTCCTGACATTACTACTGATTTTTCAATAAGCAGACATGATCATAAATTTTAAGTTAATGTTTTTGTCATTATCAGCAACTTTTCCTTGGCTGTCACTCATATTGGTGTGCTGGCTAGTGAGAACAAATTCCACTCCAAAGCTGGCAAAGAGCCCCTACTTTAAGGAGTAGAAACTAGGTTGTGTACGCTTGAGTGTGAGCACCTCACAGCTGCACAGATAGGCTGGCCAGAGAGGTCTGTAAGTGCTAAGCAGAGCTGCCATCTCACAAGACATTTCGCTACTAAAATCCTAGGACATGGTGAATGGAATCATGCCCATGGTGGACAAGTTGATCAAAGAACTGAAGTCTACGGAAATCCCTGAAGCCCGAGCCTACCTCCGCATCTTAGGGGAAGAACTTGGCTTTGTCAAGCTCCAAGACCTCCAAGTCCTGGGAAAGCTGCTGCTGAGCAGTGCGCAAACTCTGCGGGGAATCCCCCAGATGGTGAGTGACCCAGGCCCTGTATGAGCACTAACTGATGAACCAGATCCTTCTTAGGTCCCCCAGCCTCACAAATCTGAGAAAGGGTTTTGTACATCCTTTGAAACACAAGTTTACCTTGAATTTGAGTACAGATGATTCTCAAGGGCTAAGGAAGGGGGCTCAATCAGTAAAATCTGACCTGTCCTAAAGACTGATCTAGGTTTAGACCCCCAGAAACCACGTGAGAAAGCAGGGTGTTGTGGCACACCCCAATAATCCCAGCACTGGGGAGGCAGAGATAAGCAGATTCCTGGGATCTGCTGGCAGACTTAGCCTAGCCAAATCGGCAAGCTCTGGGTAAAACTGAGAGACTGTCTCACAATCCAAGGTGAACAGGATCCTGAGGAATGACATCTGAGGTTGATGTGGTACACACACACGTGCATGCACACACACACATACACACACATACAGGTGTGCATGTACATGAACACCCACATGCAAGTACACACATGTAAGCATGCATATACCTGTACACACACAGTCTTCAAAGAGGGGCCTGGGGAGGCAGTTCCGTGTCGTTGTGAAAGCGTGAAGACCTGAGATTGGATCTCTGACATTCATGTAAAACCAGGCCAGCAGGGCCCATAAGAACCTAAGCGGATCCTGGGAACTCACTGGCCAGCTAGCCTGGACAACACAGGAATACATCCGTGAGAGACCCTGCCAAAGAACAGAGAATGATAAAGGGAAAGACCCAGGATTAACTTCTGCCCTCTACACATGCATGCACAGTAAAGTGCATGCACATACATAAGTACACATGTACACACGCACATACACACACGCACACACCACGTGCACACAAACTATTTAAAATATTATTCTTGGTAGCTAAAAAATTGATAGCATTTGGAAATAAAGCCATTCATAATAGCTGTATCTTTCAAGAATATTAGTTTGATCTTCTAGAAAACAGTTCTAAGTATACCCTCCTCAATCTATGCTGACAGTTCTTTCAAATGCTGAAATGATACAACAATTATAAGAGTTATTAGCAAACTATAACCCACTATCCACATTTGTGTTATATGGATATCAGTATATCACAAAAGGAGAAAATAAGCAAATGTGTTCCCTATGATAAGATAAATAATCCTGTGGATTTTAAAAAGAGAGATCTCGAAACTTGAGGGTGTAACTCAGTGACACAGAGGTCACCCAGCATTGCAAAGCCGAGGTTCCATCCCTTGCACTGCAAAAGAAAGAAAGAAAAAAAAGGACAAAAGTCTTGAGTTCTTTTATGAAAATGTTCTATAAGATAGCAAGAATCAATCTTATTAACGGGGGCATTGCCTCAGTAGGCACTCACTTTCGGAAAGTTGCCTTTACCATAATAGAGTACACTTCCCGTAAAGTCTCATTTGCATTTGGATTTTTACAAGAGCAGAATAATGTCATACCTCATACTTAAAGTTCATCAAGCTGCAAGGTTCCTCTAGGGACCTCTAAATCAGCAGTTTAAAATGACGTGACTTTCAAGCCAGAGAAACTGCTTCTACCCCAGTGCGTTGACGCCAGTAATCATGAGCTTACATTCATCAGACCACCGAGCTAGTCAGAATTCCTAGCCCCCCCTCTGTGAATAAAGAGGCATCTTGTGTGGCGTTTAGGAGATCACCTTTAACACAGCTCACCCACATCCGGCTTACTTTGCATTGCTGCCTCTCGTTGCATTTGCAGATTGCACAGGCCATGAGAGATGGGTCAAAGAACGACCTGTACCTTCATTACATCTTCATGGACAATGCCTTTGAGCTCCCTACTGGAGCCGGGGTACAGCTGCAAGTGTCCTCCTCTGGAGTCATCACCCCCGGAACCAAGGCTGGAGTGAGAATGGAACTAGCCAATGTAAGGCTCAGCATTGATCACCATCAATGACTGTTTCTTTTCCTTCCGGGTAGGATTTTTGCACACATGTCTAAGACATGCTCCAACTCAAGGCAACAGGAATCATGACTACAATCTTCTTGCTAATTTTTATGAGGAATTTGGGGATTTCGCCTGCATGTATTATCTCTCACCATCTCCACTTAAGATGCAGTAATGAAAGGGGAGCCTGGATGTTCGCCGTGAATGAAGACCCCGGTTATCTTTGTATCCAGTAGTGCTTAAAGTTAGTCCAGGCTTTTGCTAGTCCTGGGAAATGCACACTGGCTCTGGGGAAACTGGATGTTTCAGCTTTTCTCCCTCAAATCACAGTTATGGTCCCTGTAGTGTGGATTAGCAGAGGCATTTGTCAGAGTTCAGAAAGAGAAGTCGAGCTGTCTGTCAGGTTTCTGAGGTACGGGGTGAAACTGAATAGGTCACCTTCTGACTTCCAGATTCAGGCAGAACTAGTGGCGAAGCCCTCTGTGTCTGTGGAGTTTGTGACGAATATGGGCATCATCATCCCAGACTTTGCCAAGAGTGGTGTCCAGATGAACACCAACTTCTTCCATGAGTCAGGCCTGGAGGCTCGAGTGGCCCTGAAGGCAGGAGAGCTGAAGGTCACCATCCCTGCTCCAAAGAGGCCGGTCAAGCTGTTCAGTGGCAGGTAATTCTACCATCAAGGTCTACCTGGCCTGTTTGGAGGAGAGAATTGAGTATGTCTCTACAGGATTTAGCCAGACTAGCTAACTAACCGGGGTAATTCAAGGTCCAGTGAAATGGTTCAACTTGGTATATTTTCCTGAAGTTTCCTATGCCTCTCAACACCAACACTTCACATCTGCTGCTTTGTCAGGAGTTACTTGACTCTGGGGCACTGTTTAACTTCTCATTTACTTTGAGAACAGAGAAACGGCAGTGCTGGAAAAGTGCTGTTTGGGAAACAAGCGTTCCTGCCCAGGAGAAACACCAAAGGTCACACTAGTTTGTGGTGGCCAACTCTGAATAAAACATCCATCATGCTCAGGTTCATATCAAGAGTTCCTGTTTCAATAGCATCCTGACACACTTGTTCGCTTGCTCAGAAACAGAGTTTAGTCGCCCGGTTTGTATCAAACTTGCTGAAGGAGATACAGGAGGACCCTGGTCTTCTAGATTTTTAACTGCCCAGGGAAGGCACACGATTAAGGAAATGGCTTGTAATAAAGCAAGGGCTAGGTCAGAGAAGTGGGAGACTGTAAAATCGTATATCATAAAGACTTAGGGAGCCAGGATGCTATTGAACGTACCCAGTTCTGATCTGCTAGAAGGCCTGTGTCAGGGATAAGCAAGCAGAGGAGAAAGGAGTGTGTGTCCGTGCAGTGGGTAGAATGTGTGCAATGATCTGAAGGATAAAGAAAAGCACTGGGTATGCTAAGGTGAGCTGAATTAGTAAAATGCGCAGGGAGTCTAAGGGCTCTGTGGTAGAAAAGAGCAATTCATCTCGGACCACGGCCAGCCTCTCAAGGCCATGGAAAGAGTGTAGACCCTTCAGAAGCCAAAGGAATTGAGAAAAGGAGTATAAATTCAATGAGCTGGTGTTTTTAGAGGAAGTACTCCAACTCTGGGGAGCAAAACTGGGAGACAGGAAAAGTGAGTGGAGCTCAGCTAGGAGTGGGAGGAGACAGGGGCTTGCCCTGGGGGAACATTTAGGGAGACGGGGAGTGAGGAAGCTCCATAGATTATAAGGAAGCAGAAAAATTAATGTTTCAAGATTGACGTGTTAGAGAGGAAAAGGAAGGAAGAAAGGGAAGTGGTGTGGCCTTTGTTGAGATAGGAGCAGAGAGAAAGCTGCAGCGTGGAGTGAGATGCTGAATTGCTGCTTTTGGTGTCCTGTGGAATGACTAATCTAAACTGCCTAGACGTGAAATGGACCTGGACTCCAAGCCCAGTAAAGAGACCAGCATGTAGAGGCAAGACCAAACAACAGTCAGGGGAGGGCAAGCCAGGAGAAAGTGGGGCCAGGGCACAGATGACAGAATCATGTGGATGGAGGGGGGAGGAATAAGCAGGGAACTGTGGTAAAGAGGGAGCAAAGGAGACCTTCCCTCATCTGGCATCAGAGCTATCAACACATCAGCAAAGTTTGACTTAAGACACCACCAAAAGCTAGGGGTGGGGGGATCCCGAATTTAAAAGCACGTATTTCAAAGAAGACACCAGGGCATGGGTGGAATTGGTTCTATTTTCTCATTTTTGAAGTACATCTCTAAAGTGTTGCAACGTTCTCAGAGGTTAGAATCTGATACCTTAATGTGGATATGTGTGAGCATCTCTACAAAACACTTGTGAGGGGCCAAAGAAGATAAATAATACACACAGACACACACACACACACACACACACACACAGACACACACACACACACACACAC
>NC_022029.1:16601085-16651235 GCF_000317375.1 Microtus ochrogaster
AGACACACACACAGACACACACACACAGACACACACACACGCACACACGCACAGACACACACACACGCACACACGCACACACACACAGACACACACACACAGACACACACACACACAGACACACACACACACACACACACACACACACACACCATCAAATTAAACAGCAAGAAAGGGACTGGTAATACCAAAGAAAGGCATTTTCGGGAGCATAAGGAGGAAGAGGCAGTGTAAAGTGTTTAGAAAAAACACTTCAAGGGGAGAAAACCCTCTTGGATACAAAGGAGACAAATTGGGCTAAGAAGGAAATAAAGGGATTTGCAGATGGGGGTCAGGGTATAGGGTGGGCAGGTGCCAAAACTTGAGCAGTTTAGTGCTAGTAGAAAGAACTCAGAATGTAAGAAACCTTGCATGGGAAAAAGGCAACATCCCTACATCCAGCCTGCACCCAACCTCAATGATAAGTTTCTCTCCAAGCTTCTCTCTGCGCTGTAAAATGGGAATCCTAGGCCTGCAGCGGAGGGATGGAAGGTAATGCAGAGAACCCAGTGTAACATCTGAAACAAGGGTCCTTATGATCATGTTACTGATGCTCTTTATACTCATATTTGTTTCCCCATAAACCAAATAATGTGAGGTGGGTGTGAACAAAAGAGAAGGTTCGAGGGTGGGGGTGGGGAAGGCCTGTCCACAGCGAGATTCAACCATAGGCATTTCAGGTCATAATACGAAGGTAACGCCCCCTTTTCATTCCTCGCAAGCAACACGCTGCATTTGGTGTCTACCACCAAAACGGAAGAGATCCCTCCTCTGATTGAGAACAGGCAGTCCTGGTCAACTTGCAGACCTTTCTTCACCGGCATGAACTACTGCACCACGGGAGCTTACTCCAACGCCAGCTCCACAGAGTCCGCTTCCTACTACCCACTGACAGGGGACACCAGGTGAGAGATACTCGATGCTAGCCTAGTATCTGCTTCCCCTCTACCTGGAGTGGGGGGACAAAAAGCAAAATGTCAAGGATTGCAGAACCATGTTTCCAACCTTAAGAGCTCACATCATTGTCTGGGAACTTAAAATGGTGGCCCTCTGGTCAACACTGTGGGTCCCCCTCCTTGAGGTGCTTCATGCACTGGATGAGGAGATCACAGTGTCATATTCATGTCTATCAGTTCCTTTACTGAGTCTCCATACCTATCACTATAAGCTTTGTGAAGCTGACCAGTGTGTGTGCTCAAAGCCCTCACCAGGCTTTGGGGCTCGTCATCCCTCCTCAACCCCCAATCCCACTGCTTGTTCTCAGTGTGAAAGGTACAGGTCAACTTCCTAACTCATCCAAAAGCCCTGGACATCCTGGGAGCTTCCCTTGCCTAGGGCTCCTGGGGAGAATAAGTAGAATCATAAGGACTATCACTAGCTAAGAGAAAGAGATGGTATTAAAACCGTACATGTATTTTTGTGGTGTGTGAGGCTGGATTGTTGGGGGGCATCATTATCATCTTTGAAAGGAGCTAACAGTTTGTACTGGACATGCCGTGACATCTTTAGGTATGAGCTAGAGCTGAGGCCCACAGGAGAGGTGGACCAATATTCTGCCAGTGCAACCTATCAACTCCAAAAAGAAGACAAGGCTTTGGTGGACACACTGAAGGTCCTAGTTCAAGCCGAAGGTGAGTATCCAAAATGAGGCTGCTCCATCACTGCCTCTGTCTTGGGTTCAGGACACACATCTTTATGGTGACGCATTTCACAAGTATTTCCTGGGTTCCCAGTAGGTGTCAGACATTTTCTGAAAGCTGGGGCTAGAAATGAAGGCTTCACCTTCATGGAAGTTATAGTAATCAATCAAACATGTCGTCAGGTTTGGGGGGGGGGGAATCAAATATAAAAGGCTCTAGGGAATAGTATACACCGTAGGGAGAAAGGAGGGTGGGAGAGACAGTAAAATGAGGATGATAAGGGAAATTTTGTTTGTCTTTTGTTCCCATTATGTTTTTTGAGACAGGGTTCCCACCCGCATCATGTAGCTCTGGCTATCCCTAGAACCCACTTTGTAGACCAGGCTGGCCTCAAACTCAGAGCTCCACCTGCCTCTACCTCCTGAGTGCTGCTATTAAAGATGTGTGCCACTACTGCCTGAAAATCTTTTTAAAAAGAGAAAGAGGGAAAGATGACAGGACAGAAAGGCAATAAGCCACAGAGAAAAGAGTTGCAGGCTAAGGGACTAGCATGTGCAAATACTCTAAGGTTGGAACATGTCGAGAAAAGATGGGAAGAAGACAGAACTGAGAATCTAATATGCGAGCGATGTCAGTAATCCAATCAAGAGATGGAGGTATCTGCATTAGAGGAAATTTTCAGGCTACTGAAAACAACAGAGTTGGGTTCAGGATATGACATGTGGCTGGGGAAAGAAAGGGTTGGGAAGGAAGGAAGGCAAGAAAAATTGATGAGGGGCAGAGTGAGGTGAGAAATCATATTCTTGTTAAATTTTGAAGAATTAGAGCTGCATTCCTTGATCATCTGAGCATCCCCCACCTCTGGCCTTTGCCTACATGCCCTGCATCCAGAACTCAGCATGACTCAGTCCTCTCTAAACTGTGGTCTTGCACACATATCCTTTTAACAGGAAAATATTTGTATGACCAACGTGTAGAAAATAGCCCCCCCCTTTTGTCCCTCTCTGTTTCCTTCCCTCATAGCCTGTTTCCCATGTCTTTATAATATTTATTGCCCTCTGACACAGGTAACTGATTTGCATACAGTCCACAGACCCCATTGACCACGAAAAGATGAACCATACAAGGGCTGGGTACCCCAGAGGCAAGAACGTTGCCCAGCTCATTATAAGCCATCAGTAAATGCTTGGAAGTGAAGTGAATGGACAGCAAACATGGTCCATGGGAAAATCTTACCCGGGGTCCTCATTTAAACCTATGGTAGTCAGGGCTTTGCAGCTTTCTTCCCTGCCTCATTTTTTCCTTTGCATAGCCTCACGGCACACTCTTGTCTCTCCCATGAACCCTTTCAGGAGTACAGCAGACTGAAGCCACCGCAGTGTTCAAATACAATCGTCAAAGCAGGACTTTCTCCAGTGAAGTCCTAATTCCAGGGTTTGATGTTGACTTTGGGACAATCCTCAGAGTTAATGATGAATCTGCGAGGGACAAAAATGCTTACAAACTCATCCTGGACATCCAGAACAAAAAAGTCACTGAGGTCTCTTTTGTGGGCCATGTGAGGTAAGGAAAGGTTTAGGTGACCCGAGCTGAACTGGAGGCCTTGGTGTCTCTTTGCTTTCTTCTCCAAGCTTCATATCTGGCCAAGCCACCTGCAAATACAGTTCCCAACATGTTCCCCCCCTACACATATTCAGTTGGACACTTCCATTATTCAATAAGCACTTATCATCTATTTACACATTTAAAGTTGTCTCAGCCTCTTGTTCCTATTTACTGGCAAGGACATGATAGCTCGGAGTGGTTTAACTGCTTGGCTAAGGTTAGAGAGAAAAAACCAAATAGTTTTTTATAAAGCCTATCTACCTCCCTGCAAACTCTATATTCCATGCTGAATATTGGCTTTATAAGTTAATGAGTTTGGTCTATGTATGGTCAGATCTCTGATTTATTCATGTCTGGCTTTCATCACCAAAAAAATGAAACTTCTAATTATTGGATCCCGGATACCTTAAAAGTCATTGATGCCAACTGTTTCTCTTTCAATAGCTATGACAGAAAGGGAGATGGCAAGATCAAAGGGGTTGTTTCCATACCACGTTTGCTAGCAGAAGCCAGGAGTGAGGTCCACACCCACTGGTCCCCCACCAAACTGCTGTTCCAGATGGACTCATCTGCTACAGCTTATGGCTCAACAATTTCCAAGAGAGTGGCATGGCGTTACGGTATGTGTCCCTTCCATCCCGTGAGCCCTTTCCAGGGCTCTGTGTGCTTAAGAGTAAAAACTATGGGCCGAGCTAACATCACTGATGGTCATGTTACATGTGCATTTCCAGACAATGAGAAAATCGATTTTAACTGGAACACAGGAACCAACGTGGATACCAAAAAAGTAGCCTCCAATTTCCCTGTGGATCTTTCCAGTTACCCTAGAACTTTGCATGAGTATGCCAATCGTCTCCTGGATCAAAGAGTCCCTCAAACAGACATGACTTTCCGGCACATGGGTTCCAAATTAACTGCTGTAAGTATGACCTTGCGGCAGAATAAATGAATGGCCGTAGATGCTAACTGCCTCAACAACTGAGCTAGATGCAGAAATATCCAGAAAGACATAAGCAAAGCATGAGTGGCTAGTTTTCCAAGCACACAAAGCTGCATAGAACAAATATCTAATGGACGCCACTAAGCTGAAGAGTTTAAGTGTTAAGAGAAATTTCAGAACACTGGCTAGAGGACTGAACAAATATATACACACATACCTATAAATACACACATGCATATATACACATACACACATACGTATATGTGTGTATATATTATGTATGTGTATATGTGCATATATATGTAGTTTATTATAATTATATATAGTTACATATATTTATATTAAATATATAAAAAGGGACGAGGATAGCTTGGCCAATAAAGTGTTTGCTGTCAAAGAATGGAGATCTGAGTTGGAGCCCCATCACCCATAGTAAAAAGCCAAGCAAGATGGTATGTGCTTGCAATCCTACCACAGGTAGTGGGAGACAGAAGAATCCCTGGGGCTCAGTGGCCAGACAAATTGATGACCCCCAGGTCCCAGTGAGAGACCTTGGCTTAAAAACAAGATAGGCAAACAGGATTAGAGAAGGAAGGACTTCCAAGGTTGGCCTTTGGCCTGCACGCGCGCGCGCGCGCGCGCACACACACACACACACACACACAAATGAGTAAAAATAAAATGCAGAGAAATCAGGCACTGGAGACCCACACTTTCCAGCAACTTATCTTTAAGTTTCAGTGCATCACTTTGCCTGATAACTGACCTGCAGACCTGAGCTGTCGGTCATGTTAGTTGTACTTGGAGGGCCACTGAGACCCATTTCTTGCTCTTCAACTCTCCCGTCACCTTGCAGGCAACAAACATATGGCTTCAGATGGCATCCAGGGGTCTTCCTTACTCCCAGATGCTACAGGATCACCTCAACGGTCTCTCAGAGTTGAACCTCCAGAAAATGGGATTGCCTGACTTCCACATCCCAGACAACCTCTTCCTAAAGAGGTAGGAGGGGGAAACAGGGAACATCATCTTTGTACTCTACAAAGAAAAGGGAATATTTCACATAACCTGATTTACACTTTTCTGTTTAAAAAAAAAAAACTCAGAGAAGTTATTTAAGCACTTGGTGACAATGAACAGCTATAGGATAAATGCCAATGGTTTTGTATCATTAAAAATGAGGTTCCCACGTGAACAGCAGCATAGTCTGGAGAACTTAAGAAAATAATTGAAGATTCTGAAAATCCTGATCTTTAGTGTTACATCTATCACAGCCTGAGTTTGCAAGATATTCAAATTCAGCCATGGAGGGCAGACAGTCACTAAGCATTAAATGAGAGAGGGGGGAGGGGGAGGGAGAGGGAGAGGGAGAGAGAGAGAGAGAAAGAGACAGAGACAGAAAGAGAGAGAGCAACACACCTTAATCCTAGCAGGAAATTCAGAACCACACTGCTGACTTCCTATCTGTGATAACAAACATGTGTGTGACACTTTATTTATTTTATAAAAAGTGGTGGAGCATGAGCTAAAAAGACAATTTTTGTTCCTAAATTGATAATTCATATAATCCTCACAGTCCAGAATCTAAATGCCCTGTGTTCTATGGGCCCCTTGGAAGGTTGTGGCTGAGTACACAATTGAGCATGCCTGATGACTAGTTACTGGTCACAAGGCTGAAGTTCTCCCATTCCCCCGACAGACCAACACTGTTGGAGATGAGATTTTTTTTTCCTTGCTACTGAAATTTCAATGCATGGGGATAGAACAGGAATGCGGGGGGCAGAGCAGGCAGCATCCTGCCCATTTTACAGTATACAATGAGAGGTTATTCAAACATAACAAATACTACCTGCCTGACCACCTGCCTGATTTTTATAGATCATCATCATAGTCTGCTGCAGGTATTTACTGAAAAGATTACAAACCCCATTTGATACCCAAGGCCATTTCTGGGGTCCAGCAGAAAAGGTACTATGCAGATAGCATCACTGAGACTCGGAGAGGCTATTCTAAGATAACATTCCTAATTGGCAGAAGCTAAAGTTACCATCCACCTTCCCTGACTCTTACAGCTGTGTTTTTTGACATATCAAGTTGCTTCTGTTATGTTTAGCAAGTACTTATCAAGTGTCTACTATATGCAAAATACTAGAGCAGAAACAGTGAGAAGACAGAATCAGGGTAAGGTGTTATCCTTTCTGCCAAATGAACCAATAAATGACATAACGAGAATTAGGACGGGCTCTTTGAGAGTGATATAGGGATCTTGATACACAGGTGGCTCTTGGGAGGGTTTGGGAAGTATTTAGTGGGCAGTGTGAAAAGGGACCCAGGCATAAGAAATATCATGGAGAAAAGAACATAGTAGGCTGGGAGAAGTGGGGGGGGTCAAGACCGAGGATTTTGAGTTCTTGTTGTCTGACTGTGGGGACACTGTCTCTGTTCACTTCAGTGATGGCCGGGTCAAATATACATTGAACAAGAACAGTATAAAACTTGACATCCCTTTGCCTCTGAGCGGCAAGTCTTCAAAGGATCTAAAGATACCAGAGACTGTGAGGACACCAGCCCTGAACTTCAAGTCTATGGGCTTCCAGCTGCCATCTCAAGTGTTCCAGCTCCCCACTTTTACAATCCCCAAGACATATCAACTGCAAGTGCCTCTCTTGGGTGTTTTAGACCTTTCCACAAATGTCTACAGCAACTTGTACAACTGGTCAGCATCGTACACTGGTGGCAACACCAGCAGAGACCACTTCAGCCTTCGGGCTCAGTACCGCATGAAGGCTGACTCTGCAGTTGACCTGTTTTCCTACAGCGTGCAAGGTGAGGCCTGCTCCAGTAAAGGGTCCATAGGACTAATAGATCCCACATTCCGGTGGGACAGCTCTAGGAGGGAAGAATTTAGGCTTTCCTGCAAATAGTTTTCTTGCTACGTGGAAGTCTTTTCATTCATTCACTAATGGAAATATTTATTAAGCATATGGTAAGTATTCAGCAATATGTTAGGTAGCAACAATAGAGCAGCCATTTCTCTGCGGAGTTATAATTCAGTGTAAGAAGTGTTATGATGCCGTGTATACTATATAGTACGAGGTGCCATGAAAGTGTTTGATAAGGGAACCCAGCAAGGGCTGCAGCAAACCCGGAAAGCTTCCTTGAGGGATGCCTTTTAGCCTCTGACTTCAAATTTCATGTATACATTAGAAATGCTGCTATTACAATTGGTCTAGCTATATAAGGCTCATGTTGACTTTCAACATAAAGGTTATTCCGGAAATTTGTTGCTTGATTTAACCATATCTTGGATTTTTCTGCTAGGTTCCGGAGAAACAACGTTTGACAGCAGGAACACATTCACCTTGTCCTGTGATGGGTCTCTGCACCACAAGCTTCTAGATTCAAAGTTCAAAGTCAGCCACGTAGAAAAATTTGGAAACACCCCAGTCTCAAAAGGTTTACTAACCTTTGAAGCATCTAGTGCCTTGGGACCACAGGTGTCTGCTACTGTTCACCTGGACTCTAAGAAGAAGCAGCATCTGTATGTCAAAGACCTCAAGGTTGATGGGCAGCTCAGAGCATCCTCGTTCTACGCTCAGGGCAAATATGGCCTGTCTTGTGAGAGAGACCCTACCACCGGTCAGCTGAGTGGGGAATCCAACATGAGGTTTAACTCCACCTACTTCCAAGGCACCAACCAAATAGTGGCAACGTACCAGGATGGAACCCTCTCCGTCACTTCTACGTCTGATCTGCAAGATGGCATATTCAAGAACACAGCTTCCCTGAAATACGAAAACTACGAGCTGACTCTGAAATCTGACAGCAGTGGGCAGTATGAGAACTTCGCTGCTTCTAACAAGCTGGACATGACATTCTCTAAGCAAAGCGCCTCTCTACGTTCTGAGCATCAGGCCAACTACAAGTCCCTGAGTCTCATCACTCTTCTTTCTGGATCACTCACTTCCCAGGGTGTGGAATTAAATGCTGACATTTTGGGCACTGACAAAATAAATACTGGTGCTCACAAGGCAACATTAAAGATCGCACGAGACGGACTATCGACAAGTGCGACCACCAACTTGAAGTATAGCCCCCTGGTGCTGGAAAATGAGTTGAATGCAGATCTTGGCCTCTCTGGGGCATCCATGAAATTATCAACAAGTGGCCGCTTCAAGGAACACCATGCGAAATTCAATCTGGATGGAAAAGCTGCCCTCACGGAGGTCTCATTGGGAAGCATGTACCAGGCCATGATTCTGGGTGCAGACAGCAAGAACATCTTCAACTTCAAACTCAGCCGAGAAGGGCTGAAGCTGTCCAATGACATGATGGGCTCCTACGCGGAAATGAAACTCGACCACACACACAGTCTAAGCATTGCAGGCCTCTCGCTGGACTTCTCCTCAAAAATGGACAATATTTACAGTGCTAACAAGTTCTATAAGCAGAATTTTAACTTACACCTACAGCCCTACTCTTTTCTAACTACTTTAAGCCATGACTTGAGGTACAATGCTCTAGATTTGGCCAACAGTGGGCAGTTACGACTAGAACCGCTGAAGCTGAACGTGGGTGGTAACTTTAAAGGAACCTATCAAAACAATGAGCTGAAGCACATCTATGCCATCTCTTACACCAACCTAGTAGTGGGAAGTTATAGAGCAGACACTATAGCTAAGGTTCAGGGCACAGAATTCAGCCATCGGCTTAATGCAGACATTAAAGGGCTGGCTTCCTCTGTGGATGTCATTACCAACTATAACTCAGAACCACTTAACTTTAACAATGTTTTCCACTTTGTTTTGAAACCGTTTACCTTGGGCATCGACACGCACACGAGCGGTGATGGGAAACTGGCTCTCTGGGGACAGCACGCTGGGAAGCTGTATAGTAAGTTTCTGCTGAAAGCGGAACCTCTGGCACTCAGCTTCTCTCATGACTTCAAGGGATCCACAAACCACGATCTAGTGTACAAGAGCAGCATCAGCACAGCTCTTAACCATGAAGCCACAGCCCTGCTCACACCAGCTGAGCAGACAAGCACCTGGAAATTCGAAACCAGACTGAATGACAAGGTATACAGACAGGACTTTGAAGCCTACAACACTAAAGACAAAATTGGTGTTGAGCTTAGCGGACGGGCTGAGCTCTCTGAGCCCTCCTGGCCATTTAAACTACCGTTTTTCTACAGTGAGCCTGTCAGTGCCCTTGACAACTCAGAGATAAATGATGCTGTGGACAAGCCCCAAGAATTCACAATTGTTGCTTTTGTGAAGTATGATAAGAACCAGGATGTTCACACCATCAGCCTCCCATTCTTTAAAAGCCTACCGGAGTATTTGGAGAGAAATCGAAGAAGAATTATAACTCTACTGGAAGCCGTGCAGGGAGAATTGCAAAGCATCAATATTGATCAGTATTTGAGGAAATACAAAGCAGCCCTGAGCAGACTTCCAGAGCAAGTTCATGACTATCTGAATGCATCTGACTGGGAGGGACAAGTAACCAATGCCAAGGAAAAACTAACTGCTTTCATGGAAAATTATAAAATTACAGACAATGATGTACTAATTGCTTTAGATAGTGCCAAAATCAACTTCAATGAAAAACTTTCTCAACTTGAGACATACGTGATACAATTTGATCAGTATATTAAAGACAATTATGACCCACAGGTTTTAAAAAAAACTATTGCTCAGATTATTGAGCGAATCATTGAAAAGCTAAAAATTCTTGATGAACAGTATCATATCCGTGTAAATCTAGAAAAATCAATCCATAATCTATATGTATTTGTTGAAAATGTTGATTTGAACAAACTTGGTAGTAGTACAGCCTCTTGGATCCAGAATATGGATACTAAATATCAAATCAGAATCCAGATACAAGAAAAACTACAGCAGCTCAGGACACTAATTCAGACTGTAGACATTCAACAGCTGGCTGCAGAGTTAAAACAACAGATTGAAGCTATTGATGTCATGATGTATTTCGATCAGCTGAGAACTGCAATTCTATTACAAAGAGTAAAGAACATTATTGAGCGTGTCGAATACTTTGTTATGAGTCTTATTGAGGATTTTAAAGTAACTGAGAAAATCAATACTATAGTCCGTGAGTTAATTGAGAAATATGAAGTAAACCAACAAATCCAGGTTTTAATGGATAAATTAGTAGAGTTGGCCCACAGTTACAGCCTGGGTGAGACTCTGCAGAAACTAAGTAATGTGCTACAAGAAATTGAGATAAAAGATTGCTATGATAAATTTGTTGGGTTTATTGATGAAACTGTTGAGTGGCTTAAAGCATTGTCTTTCAAAAAATTCATTGAAGAACTAAATAGATTTCTTGACATGTTGGTGAAGACTTTAAAATCATTTGATTATCACCAGTTCATAGATGAAACCAACAGCAAACTACGCGAGATGACTCAGAGGATCAATGCTGAAATCCACGCCCTTGAACTTCCACAGAAAACGGAAGCATTAAAACTGCTGGTAGAAGACTTCAAAGCCACGGTCTCCAGCTATCTGGAAAGACTCAAGGGCACCACAGTAACTGTGTTCTTTGATTGGCTGCAAGATGCTTTGGTTCACATAAAAGACCATACCCTAGATGATGTGCGAGACATAGTTTATCAAATAGACATTCCATGGGAACTTGAGCGCTTCTTGTCTCTGGTAAGCCAAGCTTACCATACACTGGTCACTTACATTTCTGACAGGTGGATTCTAACTGTGAAGAACATTACAGACTTTGCAGAACAATATTCTATCCAAAACTGGGCTGAGCATGCGAAAGTGCTGGTGGAGCAAGGGTTCACTGTTCCTGAAATCCAAACATTTCTGGGGACCATGCCTGCCTTTGAGATCAGTCTCCGTGCTCTCCAGGAAGGTACCTTCCAGACTCCTGACTTCATAGTCCCCCTGACAGATTTGAGGATCCCATCAATTCAGATAAACTTCAGAACATTAAAGAATGTAAAAATCCCATCAAGATTTTCCACACCAGAATTCACTATCCTCAACACCTACCATGTCCGCTCCTTTACAATAGATTTGCTGGAAATCAAAGCAAAGATTATCAGAACTATTGACCAAATGCTGAGCAGTGAGCTGCAGTGGCCTCTTCCAGAAGTGTACCTGAAAGATTTGGGGATGGTGAACATCCCTCTTGCAAGACTCACTCTGCCAGACTTCCAGGTACCAGAAATCGCAATTCCAGAATTCGCAATTCCAAATGTCAGTTTCAAAGATTTTCAGGTTCCTGATCTTCACATACCAGAATTCCAGCTTCCTCGCCTATCACACACAATTGAAATACCTGCTTTCGGCAAACTTCATGGCGTCCTGAAGATCCAGTCTCCCCTCTTTATATTAGATGCTAATGCCAACATACAGAACGTAAGTACTTCAGAGAACAAAGCAGAGATGGTGGCTTCTGTTGCTGCGGCAGGAGAGTCCAAATTCGAAGCTCTCAATTTTGATTTTCAAGCACAAGCTCAACTCTTGGAGCTAAAGCCTAATCCTCTGGTCCTGAAGGAATCCATGAACTTCTCCAGTAAGTACGTGAGGATGGAGCATGAGGGCGAAATGCTATTTTCTGGACAGGCCATTGAGGGAAAATCAGACACGGTCGCAAGTTTCCACATAGAGAAAAACACAGTGGAGTTTAATAATGGTGTGACTGTCAGGATAAACAATCGGCTCACCCTTGACAGCCACACAAAGTACTTTCACAAGTTGAGTGTCCCCAGCCTGGACTTCTCCAGTAAGGCTTCTTTTAACAATGAAATCAAGTCACTATTAGAAGCTGGACATGTGGTATGGACTTCTTCAGGGACCGGGTCATGGAACTGGGCCTGTCCTAACTTCTCAGATGAAGGCATACATTCATCCAAAGTTAGCTTCACTGTAAAAGGACCCATTGCCTCCTTTGGATTGTCTAATAACATAAATGGCAAACACCTAAGGGTCACCCAAAAACTGGCCTATGAATCTGGCTTCCTCAACTATTCCAAGTTTGAAGTTGAATCAAAAGTTGAATCTCAGCACGTGGGCTCCAGCGTTCTGACTGGCAAGGGAACCGTACTGCTCAGAGATGCGAAGGCAGAAATGACTGGCGAGCACAATGCTGACTTCAACGGGAAAGTTATTGGGACTTTGAAAAATTTGCTTTTCTTTTCAGCACAACCGTTTATGATTACTGCATCCACAAATAATGAGGGAAATTTGAAAGTTAGTTTTCCCCTAAAGCTGACCGGGAAAATAGACTTCCTGAATAACTATGCTCTATTTCTGAGTCCTCACGCCCAACAAACAAGCTGGCAGGCAAGTGCTAGATTCAACCAGTACAAATACAACCAAAATTTTTCTGCAGTCAACAATGAACACAACATGGAAGCCCATGTAGGAATGAATGGAGATGCCAACCTGGACTTCTTAAACGTACCTTTAACAATTCCTGAAATTAGTCTCCCTTACATTGGGCTCACAACTCCCTTGCTGAAGGATTTCTCCATCTGGGAAGAAGCAGGCTTGAAAGATTTTTTGAAGACAACAAGGCAATCATTTGATTTAAGTGTAAAGGCCCAATATAAAAAGAACAGAGAGAAGCATTCCATTGTGATTCCTCTGAGTATGTTTTATGAGTTTATTCTCAACAATGTCAATTCCTGGGACAGGAAACTGGAGAAAGTCAGAGACGGTGCATTGGATTTTCTTACCACATCCTACAATGAAACAAAAGTTAAGTTTGATAAGTACAACACTGAAAAGTCCCTCACTCGGCCCCTCAGGACCTTCCAAAGTCATGGTTTCACTATCCCATTCGCCAACATTGACGTATCTCCATTCACTGTCGAGACACTGGCCTCCAGCTATGTGATCCCCAAAGCAATACGTACCCCAAGTGTCACCATTCCGGGTCCTAAGGTCATTGTGCCTTCATACAGGTTAGAGCTGCCATCCTTGGAGCTGCCAGTCCTTCGTGCCCCTGGGAATCTCCTCAGATTTTCCCTCCCAGATCTCAAGAAATTAAGCACTATTGACAATATTTACATTCCAGCTCTGGGCAATTTTACCTATGACTTCTCTTTTAAATCAAGTGTCATCACACTGAATACCAATGCTGGACTTTATAACCAGTCAGACATCGTGGCCCATTTCCTTTCTTCCTCTTCATATGTCACGGATGGCCTGCAGTACAAATTAGAGGGTACGTCTCGTCTGACGCAGAAAAGGGGACCAAAGCTAGCCACAGCTGTCTCTCTCACTAACAAATTTGTGAAGGGCAGTCACGACAGCACCATTAGCTTAAACAAGAAAAACGTGGAAGCGTCAGTGAAAACAACTGCCAGCCTCCACGTTCCTGTTTTAACAATGAACTTCAAGCAGGAACTTAACGGAAATGCCAAGTCGAAACCCACTGTCTCGTCATCCATGGAACTGAACTATGACTTCAGTTCTTCAAAGCTGCACTCTACTGCTAAAGGAGGTGTGGACCACAAGTTCAGCTTAGAGAGTCTCGCTTCCTATTTTTCCATTGAGTCATCAGCCAAAGGAAATATCAAGGGTTCCGTCCTTTCACAGGAATATTCAGGAAGTGTTGCCAGCGAGGCCAACACATTCCTGGATTCCAGAGGTTCTCGGTCTTCAGTAAAGCTACAAGGAGCTTCCAAAGTTGATGGGATCTGGAACATTGAAGTAGGAGAAAATTTTGCTGGAGAAGCCACTCTCCCACACATCTATGCCACATGGGAACACAGTATTAAAAACCATTTGCACGTAGACAGCTTCTTTGTCACGAAAGGAAAGCAAACGTGCAAAGCCACCCTGGAGCTCTCCCCATGGACAATGTCAACCCTTCTACAGGTTCATGTGAGTCAACCCAGTTCCCTCCTTGATCTCCATCACTTTGACCAGGAAGTGACCCTGAAAGCCAATGCTAAGAACCAGAAGGTCGACTGGAAGAGTGAAGTTCAGATTCACTCACGGGTCCTTCAGCACAATGTGAAGTTCTCCAATGACCAAGAGGAGGTTCGCCTTGATGTTGCAGGATCCACAGAAGGACAACTGTGGGATCTTGAATCTATCATTCTACCAGTATATGACAAAAGCTTGCAGGAACTCCTACAGATGGATGGAAAGAAACAGTATCTTCAGGTTTCAACTTCCCTTGTATATACCAAAAACCCCAATGGCTATCTCCTCTCACTCCCTGTGGAAGAACTGGCTGATCGGTTCATTATACCAGGGCTGAACCTCGGTGGCTTCAGTGGGATAAAAATCTATAAGAAATTAAGTACTTCACCATTTGCCCTCAACCTAGCAATGCTCCCCAAGGTAAATTTCCCTGGGGTTGATGTGTTAACACAATACTCCAAACCAGAGGACTCCTCTGTTCCTGCTTTTGAGGTGACTATACCTGAAGTTCAGTTAACTATATCCCCGTTCACACTTCCAAAGAACTTTCCAGTTGGCAGCGCTGGCTTTGATCTGAAGGACATAGCCCAACTGATTGCAGGTGTTGATCTGCCTAGCACCACCCTGCCCGAGCAGACCATTGAGATCCCATCCTTTGAGTTCACTGTGCCCACCGGAGTTTTGATTCCTCTCTTTGGAGCACTGACTGCACACGTTGGGGTGGCCTCCCCTGTGTATAATGTCACTTGGAGTGCTGCTTTGAAAAACAAAGCTGACCATGTTGAAACCTCCCTGGATTCCACATGCAGTTCAATCTGGCAGTTTCTGGAGTATGACCTAAAAGGTAAGGAAATGTTCTCCCACCTCTCCTGGATACTATGTGTTTTCAATTGGGTTCTTGAGTACATAATTATTTATTTGATTACCATCAACAGTACCATCGTTCTGTGTAGAAAAATATAGAATGAAAGGAGAATATGCATGTTCCACCATATGTCTTAAAAATGAAACTAGAAAATCTACTGATATTGATAGATAAATTTAAAGAAAATAATTTTTTTCTATAATAATTTAAAGACTAATAATAGTTTCTGTTTATTTAAAATAGAAAAAAATTATAAGGATTTGGAGTATAGTTCTGTGGTAGAGAAGAGGTTTAGCATGTGTGAGGCCCTGGGCTCAAACTCCAGTACTACCACGAAAAATATTAATTTTTTTAAAAAAAATCTATGAACTGCATATGGTATGTTTTAAACTTTTAAGTTAGGTGTTTGGTTAAGTTATCTGTCCAAGTTTTCACACACACACACACACACACACACACACACACACACACACACTGATGTGCCAATGACATATAAAATCTCTTCTATACAGTTGTGGGAACACAGAAAATGGAAGATCGCGTGTTCTTCTATAAGAACAAAGGAACACTTCAACACCGCGACTTCAACGTAGAGTACAATGAAGATGGTGTATTTCAAGGACTGTGGTAAGGAAGTTTTACTGCCACTTGATATCTTTTCAAAACTCGCTGTGATGCTTGCCATCTCTGGACCCATCTGGTTCTGATTCACCTGCCTTTCCTTTTCTGATTTCAGGATCTGGCTGGGAGAAGCTCACCTCGACATCACCAGCCCAGCATTGACTGACCTCCGTCTGTACTACAAAGAAGATGAGAACAGTCTGTGGGCCTGGGCGGCCTCCCCAGCCATAGGCGCTGTGGGTCTGGAGTCAAGCACAGATGACCAGAGGCTGAGGCTGAATGTGTACTTCCAGCCTCAGGTGAGTCCCAGCTGATGAGCATCCCATGGACAAAAGCAATGTTTCATCCTAGACCGTTCTCTGAGAGCATTCTCAAACTAGATGAAAGACAGGTGGTGAGCCAGTCAAACGTCTACATTGAGGTTCTACTGTCCTGAAAACATTACAATAAATTTTTGCTGAGCTTGATAGACACACCATGGTACCCAAGTAGCACTGTTGATTGATGGCTTTTTGGGTCAAGACAAGTCACACCTCATCTCCTGAGACATGCAAAAACTGTGCCACATTTTTTTTTTTAGAATCAGACTTTCTGGAATCTTTCTTTTCAAGGCTTTGTAATTCCTCCCCACAGTGAAATTGTTTGACTGGGGCACATCAAATTCATATCATGCCATTTATAAGCTCTGCTGGGACCAAATCAAAGATAACATATTGCTGTAAGGAGAGTTATAAACTGAAGCCAGTCATCAGCTTGGCAAGTGAAGGCTGAAGTTGAAGCTCTTGAGCTGGACTCTTCTTAAATCCAGAATGTGTTTTTTTCCTACCTCTTTCCTCATTTTTCCTCCAATGCTTCTTCTTCCTTCTCCCAATTTTCCATTCCAAGAAGTCCTTAGTGTTAAATGTCACTAAGTAGCTAACATACTTATCTTTTTATCCTCCCTGAAGCATGTGATAAAGAGAAAT
Organism: Microtus ochrogaster; assembly: GCF_000317375.1. Taxonomy (NCBI): domain Eukaryota; kingdom Metazoa; phylum Chordata; class Mammalia; order Rodentia; family Cricetidae; genus Microtus; species Microtus ochrogaster. Next base: position 16,617,687 of record NC_022029.1, read on the forward strand.
TAACATCAGTTGGCCTATCTATTAAAACAAATACATGAGCTAAAAAAAAAGAAAGGTTAACCTCCCCTACAGAATATGAAAGACCCTCTTCTGGTCTTTTCTTTGATGTGGTATTGAAGTTTTAGTGTAGTATATTGTATAATCAGAGTCATTGAGAGTATATTCTTTTCATCTGTTTTATTCTTCTGATTTTAGTCCCCTCTAGATAGAAAACTCAACATATTCAAGACTGAGTGGAGGTACAAGAAGTCTGATGATGGAAGGTACATCAAAATTAATTGGGAAGACGAGGCAGCTTCCAGATTGCTAGGCTCCCTAAAAAGCAATGTGCCCAAGGCTACAGCGACTATTTATGATTATGTCAATAAGTATGCTTCTTCAAAGCTAAAAAGAAGTCTGCAGAACAATGCTGAGAGAGCTATAAGGACAGTTAATGAAATGAACATGGATTTCCAGAGGGCAGCCCATGATGCTTACCAGGAGTGGAAAGACAAGACCCAGAATCTGTATGAAGCAATGTTGGCTCAGGAGGGCCAGAGCATCACTGAAGGACTGCAGGAGAAAGTGGTAGACAGCATAGTAAATGTTACTCAGAAGTACCACGTGGCAGTCGCGCTTCTCACTGACTCATTCATCCATTTCCTGAAGTACAATACATTTAAGCTCCCAGGAAATGCAGGAACATACACTGCTGATGAACTCTGCACGATGGTCATGGGGGGGATGGCAAAGTCACTGTCTTGGCTATATTCAAGTGTCCATAACAGTTTAGAAAAATTGCTTTCCTATGTCCAGGACCTAGTAGAGAAATCAGGTTTGTTCAGTGACATAAAATTTAGATTTCCTTTAGTTCCAAAAGCCAGTGAACTAAAAGATGTGATTCTGGAGTACAGGTTGCTCTTAAACATTTCATCAGACTTCATCCAAGGGTACTTCGAAGACTTCCAGCATGTCAACTTTACAACGATACTCGGTGATGTTCAGGTTGTTTTGAAGGAAATTTTAGGCTACGTAGTAAAAGAAATTCAATACCTATGCAACAAAGAATCTGATTGTTTCACTAATTATATCAATGCAATCTTCAAAATACACATCCCAAGTGCTTTTCAATTCCTAAAAGAAGAGCTATATTCTATCTTCAGTGATTTCAATGACTCTGTTCAAAGTCTACTTCTGGAGGGGTCCTACAAGCTACAGCAGGTCTATCATTACATAAAGGCTCTTCGTGAAGAGTATTTTGATCCAAGCATGGTTGGCTGGACAGTAAAGTATTATGAAGTCGAAGAAAAGATGGTTGACCTGATTAAGTCCCTCTTAGTTATCCTTAAAGATTTCCACTCTGAATACAGTGCCAGGGCTACTGATTTTGTTTCCAATATCACAACTCAAGTTGAGCAGTTTGTGTCCAGGAATATCCAAGAATATCTTAGCATCCTTGCTGATATAGATGGAAAGGGGAAGGAGAAGATTGCAGAGCTCTCTATCACGGCAAAGGAAGCAATTAAAAGCTGGGCCCCTGCAATGAAGGAAATCATTTTTGATTACCACCAGCAGTTCAGTTCCAAACTGCAAGATTTTTCAGACAAACTCTCTGACTACTATGAAAAATTCATTGCTGAGTCCACAAGGTTGATTGACCTGTCTGTCCAGAGCTACCACGTGTTTCTAAGATACGTCACCCAGCTACTGAAAGAGCTTCAGGTGGCCACAGCCAATAATATGAGTTCCTATGTAAAACTTGCCCCAGGAGAACTGATTATCACCTTCTGATTCATTTATTCATCTATTATAATTAAACCTTTACATAGTAGGAGATGTGATGCTACTATAAAAACCATCCAACTGAGCCAGTCCTGCAGCTGCCAGGAAGTGCAAGATGCACGTGTGCCCTAGGCATGCAACCAAGCTGGCCAGAGAACCAAGAATTCAGGAAGACATACTTTTACAAGTTAGATAAAAATCAAGATCTGAGTTATTTTGTTAAGTGTGGGAGGGGTGAGCAAATAAATGACTTCTATATTGTGTATCAGACCCTTCAACTTGTCTCATTTGTATTGAAACATTAGATTGAGTTTATTAGTTCAAAGGTTATGGCTTTCCTAGCCTCCACAAGGATACACACTCACATTCAAGTGATAAAAATAAAGAAGAAAGGGAAAAGTTATAGAAGAAAATATTTTCCTACTTAATTGATCTTACTAACTGCATTAACTATGTGAGCAAGAAAGGGTTTTGTATAAATTTAACCAGAACATTGCATGTACCTCATATGTCATTAAGTGCCACACAATCTTCCTTGACAACTTGATTGTGTCTGTTGGGCAAGATTCTTCTCTGTTCCAATCTGGCATCAACCAACTAGACTTTCATCTGACTTGGCCCCCTGGTAGGGAAGAGGGAATAACTTGGGAGCACTAGACTCATGGGCTTCATTCAGGATATGAGACACCCAAGATGTCTCCCTATAGCTCAGCCAAGACTTATTCAAGGCAAAAAACAAAAGGCATGAGGGAGAAACAGACATGGACTCCCTAAGTGCTTCTACAAGCAAACATGCATTTAAATTCCCATATCCCCTTGTTTTAAATACAGTACCTGATGATACCAAGTATGAGCAAAGTCTGAGGGTTACTCTACCAGGAGTACCCATTTCAAAGGCTGATTCTGAATGTGAACAACATTTATGTGCCTCTGACTGGAGCTCTTGGGAAGCCACAAAGGACCTGGGTGACAGAAATCCGACTGAGACAAGCAAGGAGGATAGGGATCAAGTGGCACATCGCATCAATGGTGTTGGAAAACAGTAAGAGTAGGGCCCTTGAGAAATTAGAAATCAATAGTTGGTGTCTTCTGAGTCCGAAATGAGGGCTCTTTAGAAAAGTGTCATTTCCGATCACCACCATTTTCCCGTTTGTGTCATTTGATGAAGCACACTGTTAAAATTCACAAGCCTTCTTCTAAAATGGAAACACGGTTTATCAATTGCTAGGCTTCCTGAGTCTCTTCATTCCCCAAGGAAAGGTGGGTGTTACCCGCCCTTTCTGCAACTCAACAACGCAGGACAATCAGTCATGATAGGGAGTCAAGTCAAAGCATCAGCTTATACATGTTTAGTGACATCCTGTGATGTGGGGGTACCTCCAGCCAAACCCTTCCTCTGGCTGAAGGGGCATCTACCTAGTTTTACCTACCTTGCTCAAACTCGAGCCAGGCTTTTCTCTGTCCAACAGACCCTGAACTCCAGCCAGGCTTTTCTCTATCCTATAGGGCTCAAGGTACAGGTCCTGAGATACTTTTGGCTCAACAATCAATACCTTAGCATGATTCTTCTGTGCAGAACTTATGAGCCAAAAAGACAATTCTGGGTATAAAAAAAAGGTAGAAAATTAGGCTCAAATCCCAGAATGATACGCAACTTGCTCCAAAGTTAGTTCTGTCAGAATTTCTATAATGAGCTAAGAGGAGCAATGCCACAACCTAGGGAATCTTCAAACTGCGATGAAGCCAGTAATTATGGCTTCATTCAAAGGGAAATGAGGAGTCTAAGGAAGACCTGGGTACTGAGGAGATGATACCAACATCTGGAGCTGAACATCTGGAGGGGAAGAGAGCTATGAATTCTATGATTGTACAATTACACACTACCCCAGCTCAGCTCCTGGCCTGCTATCCCTCATATGATGTGCAATGATCAGCTTCGAATGCCTGCATCATGTTGAATAAAGTTGGAAGGAAGATGAGTCCCCAGCAAGGTCTGGACTCTGCTATTCTATGCATTGCTCATGTATTTCAGGATATTTTTCCAGGTTCAAATAATAGCTGGAATCCTTTCTCTTGAACCTTACAGAGTTTATTCTCCTCAACCCCTGAATCCTCAATTCTATTACCTATAAAACAGGTTAATAATAAACCTTATATTTTGTCACTTTTAATATTGTCTGCAAGCAACAGACTATTATTATGAAATGAGGTGATTGTTTAAGGTAAACTTATGTTAAAGAAAGAAAGGAGGTGGAGCAATTCACCTCAGTGATCGTCCACTAATCATCGCTTACAATGGTGAGGCAGATTAGTAGATAATCTTTCCATCTGTCTAACTGGAATGATGGCTATTAACAAATGACAGTGATGGTTATATTATAAATAGAAGAGGTTAAGGAGCAGAAAGCTGTTGTGGGGAGGGTTGGAAGGTACCACGGTGATATGTGGACAATAAAAGACAAGTGACAATTCACGAAGAGGAGAAACATGGGTAGGAAAAGAAAAGCGAGCATGTTGCATGAACACTGGAGTCCATGTTTTAGACAGAGCACAAGGGGAGTAAAGGAAGACCGCATGGATGGGCCAGCCGGGCAGAATTTCAGAGTATGTGAGCGTTGGGGAGAAAGGAGATACTTGCACTGATGGAGAAGGGCATCCAGTGGAACGTTTTGACCAGTGGTTACAGAAATCAATGTGGTAACATATGCATGACTTAATCTGGAATACAAGACTGTGCCTGGGTCCATATTTTTTAGAAGAAAAAGGGACTTGAGAAGTCATGAATGTTGGGGATGGTGAGCAGGATCCAAATAAAAGCCTACATAAAGGCAGGGTTGAGAGGATCAAGTGACTCATAGTTCAAAGCAAAGACTGGAAGAGACCAAGATGACTTAGTGAGTTCAGGGTTGGAAACAGGAGGAATTGCTGAAAGAGATGGAAGAGCATGGAAGAGCATGGAAGAGCTGGGTAGGTTATAAGGGAAAAACTGTTTTCATAGTTTTAAAAAAGAGGAAACGCAAGTGCAGCATCAGTGTCTGGTGAGGGCTTTCATGTTTGTTAGGTCATTGTCTTAGTCATGGTTTCTAGTGCTGTGATGAAACAGCACAGCCAAAAGCAATTTGGGGAGAAAGGAGTTTATTTCACTTGCAACCTCCATGCCACAGTCCATCACTGGGCAGCTAGGGCAAGAATTCAAATAAAGCAGGAACCCAGAGGCAGGAGTTGACACAGAGACCATGGAGGAGTGCTGCTTACTGGCTTGCTCCCCATGGCTTGCTCAGCCTGATTTCTTATAGAACCCAGGACCACCAGCCCAGAGATGTCATCACCCACAATGGGCTGGACCCTCCAATATCAATCATAGTTAAGAAAATTCACTACGTTCTTGTCTTCAGTTTGGTCTTATGGAAGCATTTACTCAACTGAGGTTCCTGCCTCTCAGCTGATTTTAGTTTGTGTCAAATGGACATGAGGACTAGCCAGTACAGTCATGAAATGGTAGAATGAAAATTAAACTCAAGAAAAAAGTGATAGAGGTGAGAGAAGGAAGGAAGGACAGACATCGAATTCCCGTTTTATAACTAACCAAGTCCCTTGTTTAAAAGGCCTTATTCATTGATAAGGTTTGTGTCCTTATAATACTGCTCTTTTGGAGATCTCTGACAAGACTTTAGGGGTACTCTCAAGCCATAGCAATGAGCAAGGCAGACCTCAGAGTTATAATATTTTGAACCTGTGTAACCTACACAAATAGAACTAGAAATGATGTTATGAGCAGATTACAGTTGTGGGTGACGGACTCCGAGATTGTCACAGTCACAATGCAACTGTGGGACCACATGGGAGAGACCCAGTTACACTGTTGTGCTCAAGTGGAAAATTCCTACTTGGGTCAGATCGTGATGTGTGCCAGAGAACAGCAGCCAGCAAAATGGGGACAACATAGCACAGATTAGACATATGCTTAGAAAATTAATAAGCAAACACATTGTTTTCTCTTGTAAAATGAGTGGGCCTATTATCCAGCAAGTGAATCACCTTGTACATCTCCTAAGAACATGCTGTCAGGTGATGTGGGAAGTCCTGTAATCACAGATTTTCCTCTTATGAAACAAACATCCACGGTTCCCATCAAAGGAGGAATCAAAGAATGGCACCCTGCCCAGGTCCCTAAAACTCTGTAAGCATGATCAAATCATGCTGTGACTTGACTCCCAGGTCCAGCCCCAGCTCATAGCACTGTCCCCAGCAGAAACTCTGTATTGAATGGATTAATATGAACTGAGCTCACGGCGAGCCCTTGGTGTGGTCTCCACTTTCTTTGACTTACCATTTGAAGACTGAACAGTTGAAGATGCCAAGTCTTCCTTTCTTGGTGAGATGAGTAAATATCCCCCTCTGACAATCCTGTTCTAGGGCCCCACTCATGGTTCTAATTTATGATTTAGTCCCCATTCAGTCAGGGAAAGGGCCAAAACAGCCTTCAAGTGGGGCCTACAATATGGGAGCCAGAGTGGCCAAACAGATGTTCTCTCTAAAAGTGTCTAATAACCAGAGATAAATGTGCAGAAACAGACCCTTCCTCTTAGCTCATCTCTGCGCATGCTGTTTCACATTAAGAGGTCACTGCAACTCCCTTTGGGGTGCTCCATTTGTTGGTGGGATAGCTGGGTGGTCACCAACAAGCAACATTCCAGAGCCTCATAAAATGTGGTGGAGCAGGTACATGTGTCTCCATGAGCTGAGAGCCCTCTTCTTATCCTCCAAAATGGTTCCTGCCTCCTGTATCTGAGAGGAACTTCAGTGCTACTCAAATCAATGGACACTTGAGCTCTGGTCCTGTGTCCTTTTACGCCCTGGACTGACACTATCTAATCCAGTCTTAGAGTGGAGGAATCATTCAAGCCTCAGGGATGACCTCGTATCTGAGCTGAAGGCCTGTGGTCCCGCCTTCGTCTCTTAACTTTGACTCAAGCTATCAGCTGTGTAACAACTGATAACACCAAGCCTCACTGTGCAGGGCCTGCTAGAGACACTGTCATGAAGGGGGATGGCAGCTCTATGAAGAATCTAGGTCCACAAATATCCCCCAGCACACCAAAGGTTCTCTTGGCTTCATGCCCTTCTCCTCCAGCAAAGTGTGCTCATTGAGAAGGGTACCAAGGTCCTCACAGAGTAATAGATACCAAGATAACTTCAGGACCCCCAATGCCCTTGAATTAGAACTGGACTGGCTTGAGCAGAGCAGCATCACTAGGACGTTGATGTGATGCATTGGACCTTGCAGGAGGATCGGGTGGGAGGGGGGCACAGCACTGTCTCATAGCTCCGCTGAGCATATATTAAACAAGAAAAAAAGTCCAAAAAGCCAGACTACCCCTCTCACTCAGGGGAAAAAAAAAAAAAGATCCAGTGCTGAATTCAAATTTCAGCTGATTCATGAATTATGTAACTTGGCTCTTCTAACCCTCAGAGCACAGAGCACAACGGAGTAGGTTTGCTGGGAAATGAAGTGGTTGTTAGAGTAGGTGGGAAGAGTGTATGTGACAACAAATGTCAGCTCTGGTACACAGAACAGAGATAAACCCACCATGTCCCCGTGCGACAGTCAAAATTAGTGATGAGTACGTCCAATATGGATGACGCAGAGAAGTTGTACCAATGTGATGGAGGATGAAATGGCAAGTCTCACAAGATGGAATAAAGTTAAAACTCAATGAAAACCAATGACTTTTGGTTTTTTTTTTTAAGTAGAGTTTTAAACAGGAGGTCAGTAAACTGGCCACCCGGGATGGGTTTCAGAAGAAAGGACAATGACAGCTCACATTGGGTGGAAGGGACCCTTACTGCTGTGGCCGTATTCTGATACTGAGGAGGACCTGGACTGTCTATTAGGCTACTAGCTAAATTATTCTAATGAACCGACTAATAAAATCGAAGGAAGAGAGAAATATTTAAGAGCCTAGCATACACTAAGCACTAAACTATCTAATGTTGCCTTCTCCTGTTCGTGACTCCAGGGTTTTTTAGATGGACAAACTATTCCAAGGGGAATTATTTCATGCCTTTGTTTGCATTTAGCAAGCCTCTTCTCTGGAACAGGCATTATCCTAAACTTCCAGGTTCAAAAAGAATATGTGCCAGTCCTTCCACGGGAGACTGGAAGTGACCTTCAACCTCAGGAGAGGTCCAGATGAGGACTCACAACTGTCCTGGGGTCACAGAGACAAAAGGGAGCAAGAAGAAGCGTGTCACCCCTAGGTGGCTGAGCTGACTGTGAGTTCTGAGTTTGCCACCCAAATAGCTGGAGCGCCCTGGGAGATGTATGTCACCCTTGCTCCTCAGGAATTTCATCTGCAGAATGCTAGCTCAACGAATAATAATGTGATCTAGATGAGCCGGCTGGATCTGAGTTCTCCTGGGTTATCTAAAGTCTTAGACTTTCAAGACTGATTCCTCCCTGTGCCACTAAGGATAATAGTTCTCAACCTGTGGGTTGGGACCCTTTTGGGGCTCACATGACAGAGGTTGCCTCAGATGATAGGAAAACACAGTTATTTACATTACAATTCATAATGGTAGCAAAATTCCAGTTACGAAGTAGCAACAAAAATAAATCTATGGTTGGGAGGGGGGTCACCATAGCATGAGAAGCAGTATTAAAGGGTTGCAGCATCAGGAAAGTTGAGAATCGCTGCTCTAGGAAAACCCTACAATTCCCACAGAAAGCATCTTTGGTCCTTGCATCTCACCTCTGACCGCTGCTCAAGCTCACCTGGCTGTGTGCCACATTAATCTCTCACCCTGACCCATGCTGCTGCCCAGACCAAACTGGGTCTCTACCAGGACTCCTTCTAGGACATTGCTGGATGTCTCCTGTGTTTTACCCGAATGGACAGTGAAAGGCCTTGTACTTGCTTCCTAATTGTTTACTGAAACAACTATTCCGTCTACAGTTTCCTCCAGGATACCTCACTCAGCTCCAGGATGTGCTGTCTGGTCACTGAAAGATTGGGTGCTCCGCGAAACTGCTACAGTTTGTTTCCTCTCATGGGGGCTGGGGAACGGGAGTCTTGTGAGGCCGACTTAGTCCTAGAGAGAGATATTGTCCCTGTCCTGTGAAGAAGCGGAGCTGGCAGTTGTTGCACAGAAAAGCACCTCTGTCCCTTCCTCTATACCAACAGCAAGCCGTATAGCTATCCTATCCCTACCAGCCCTTCCTGCCTCTCTCCTGACAACCGCTAGCCCCACCCTCCTGCCAGCTACCTTCCCAGACCCCAGCCTTAGCCACCTCTACTTTCTCTGTCCTCGGGAGACACCTAGGTAGGGATTAGGGTTTTATAGAATTCGAATTGAGTCCACTGGGCCCATCTCTCGTAACTTTTCTCACTATTTCCCCCTTTCTCTGAAGTCTTAGACCAGTGATTCTCAACCTTCCTAATGCTTCACCCCTTTAATACAGTTCCTCATGTTGTGCTAACCCCAAGCATCATAGTATTTCATTACTACTTCATAACTATATTTTTTGCTACTGTTATGAATGATAATATAAACATCTGACATTCAGGATATCTGATATGCAACCCCTATGAAAGGGTCATTTGACCCCTCAAAGGGGCAGCAACCCATATGAGAACTGCTGTCTTAGGTCAGTTTACTCAGGGTGTTTTTATATCCATGGTGTCTGACAATGCTGTGCTGCCTCCAATGGCCTAAGGCTAGCACCTTTGAGTAAATGTTTTCCATGCCAGCGGCTCTTTCCTGCCATCTGAGATTGCGTGTCAACTCTGCCCCACCACCCTATCCCATACACATGCCAAGAGGCCTTGACCCACCACCAGCTCTTTTTCTCTGACAGCAAAAGATGGGAAGTGAGGGTTTAAGATCTCCCCTCAGCCCTGGGTACAGCAAAGGCACAATGTTATGACAGGATGCATACACAGCCCCAACTCCCAGTAATGCCAGGCTCAAAGATAACATGAATAGATAGATGACTTTCCAACTTTTAACTTCCCTCTCCTCCAGGGGTAACCAGCTCCTCCAGGCTCCTGGTGGGGGCTCTAGGACCTGAGAGGGAAAACCCTGAAGAAATATGACCTCCTAGACCCTCTATACCCTGAGCTGGTAGAGTTCTTCTATAAACAGGTCTCTCCACCAGGAGCAGGTCTCTACGCCACCATAACAGGCTGTGTGACCTTTGACACCACAGCTTCCAGGTCAGTATCCTTAGGGCCTGACCAATATCGACATCCTGCGAATTGAGTTTTTCTATAGTGTGCCCTGTAAGCAAACCCAATGAATAAGGAATTGACAAGTCTAAAAGTTGCTATTCTCACGTGCTGGCTGCCTGAGTCTGCAGAGCTGCGTCCTCTTCAATATCTGGATGGATCCATTAGGCCTCATCCCACATACCCTTCTGATGTTCTCTGGTCATTCCTACAACATGCCTGTCCCTGTGAGCCATCTGTTCCCATCTCTATATCACTTTCTTCCCGTTCCCCTTCAACTTGTCCGCAGCTCCCCAGATCCAATCTTTCCTACCAAGTATCAGAACCCTGTAAATGGAAGTTTCTCTGTCCTACCCTGGCCCGTGGCTGCTTCCAAATAATCGCTCAAAGGCTTATACTAATTATTAATGCTTGGCCAACACCTCAGGCTTATTGCTAGCTAACTCTTACCTTTAAATTAACCCCTTTTTATTGATGTATATATTGCCATGTGGCTCGTGGCTCTACCTGTGGTCTAGTACAACTTGTTGTTCTGGCAGCTGGCTGGCATCTGCTCCGACTCTGTCCCTTCTCATCTAAGCTCTCATTTTGATTGTTCTGCCTAACCTTATCCTGCCCAGCTATTGGTCAAACAGCTTTTATTATTAACCAGTGAGAGAAATACATATTCACAGCGCACAGAAGGATCATCCCACCCCAGAAGCCTCTGTCACTGAAATCTGTGGCCACAGCACCCTCATGTGGGCTGTGCATGAGGCGTTGGAAGAGACTCACATTCTATAGTCCACAGTGCAACTGTGACCCTTCAGAAAAATCAAAGCTAAGCCAGGTGGTGGTGGTGCACACCTTTAATCCCAGAACTCAGGAGGCAGAGGTAGGTGGATCTCTGTCTGAGGCCAGCTTGGTCTACAGAATGAGTTACAGTACAGCCAAGGCTATACAGAGAAACCCTGTCTAGAAAAAAAAAAAAAACTTCCTCATTTTAAAAAATAAAATTAGGACAAAGTTTCATGCTACCCTAATTTTTACAGACTCCATTTAACAAAATTTTCAAGCCATTTTCCTGGAACAAGGTAGGTGAATAAAGAGACATCCATGCTGGACACATGTCTTCTCCCAAAAGCAGAGATAGGAGTTTGCATAGAAAGGGGTCAAAAAAGCCTGTAGCTTTCCAGGAGAGAGGCCTTGCAGATTCCAAGTCCTGACATAACACTCTCTCCCACACCGTGCCTAGTAGGTGTGTCCAACTTCTGGGCCACAGGCTGCATATAGGACCTAGGTCCGAGGATAGCTATGAATACAGCCCAGGGCAAAATCACAAACCTACATAAAGCATTATATGATGTTCTTTTTGTGGCTCAATTGTGCAGTTCTTGACTATGAACTTTGTAAATGACAACCCGCAAGGTCAAATTATTAGGTACTCCTGGGCCCCAAAGGAAGAAATGAGGTGAGACTCTCAGGGGACGGGGCTTACAGACGATCACTGCATTGTGACCTGACTTCATTTCTGCTCCACCACATCTTCAGTGGATCCTGGAAAACACGGGTGGCTGAAATCAAAGAGTACTTGAAACTTACAAATATGGGACAAGTTGATGGGAAATCATCTTTTAAAAGCAAAGCTTACTCTTGTTCTATGAACCTCTCTGGAGAAAATATATCTTCTGTGCAGATTCCAGGGATCTGGGAAGCTTTTCTAAAGCTCATTAGTACCAGGTCTGCTGAGGCAGTTCAGAAGTAGTCAGTGAGTACACTCGGTAGCAAAAGGGACCTGTTCCTGCTGTCACAGACAAACCTCTAGTCCAAGAAATAGTCGGAAAAACTAGGCAAGTTCCTCCATTTGTGTGCACAGTGTTCTTTCCTCACTGGGCCTGGACTGGGAGTGGAGCAGGTGATATCTCTCTCAATCCTCTGACCCAAGCCTTGGGCAAGGCTTCCCTGAGGATTCAGTCCACAACAAACTTCACTCGTCTCTTAGTCACATACCATCCTGCTACCCAATCTTGGGTTTCATTTCCTCCCTTTCCCTGCCAGGAATGCCTGCCTTCTCCAGGTCATCTCAAGTCCTGTCTCCTCCTGGAAGCCTTCCAAGAGCATCCAACCCTCGCCTGAGCTCACTCATTTGACTGTTTGTCCAATGCTTCATCTCCCTTTTCTCTCACCTCTTTCGGGTAGGGCATCTCTGACACAACCTGGCATTCCAGCAGGAATGAGTCCCTGGATCTCCTGGGCTACAGGACGCAGGATGGGAAGAAGGGTCCTGGACCATGCTCCATCTGCTGTGCAAAGAGGCTTTACTGTTTTCTCTGCAGAAGGAGATGCTCCATCCCTAGAGATTGCAATTTTGTGGGCCTGTGGACTCAGCCAGATGCCCTTGTTAGTGTCTCTCCAACCCAAGAAGGGTGTGGTCAGGCTGGAAAGGTAAATCAAACTGTGACGAACCTGGACTTTGAGGATGGGAGTGTGGACCCAATGGTCCTGAGTGCTAATCTCAGTTTTGCCTCAGTAGTACCCTGTCAAACCATCTGCTGGCATTGTACACCCACAGCCTCACACACTTCCTGGCTCATTGCAGAAGCTATGAAAAGGTCTAAAGTGTGCAGATTAGGGTGGGTGGTCTAAACTCTCCAATGCCAGATGATTCTAGCCCCACACAGACCCTGACAAGTGTGGGGTTCTGTCCCCGGGACCAGCAGCTGAGCACTTGCGCAATACAGCCCTTGGTATTTTCTTATTCCTCCTTTAGAAACTTTCCCTGCCCGACAGAGCACACACTTCCTGTCAGTTCTTATTTTTGTGATGGCTTGCTTATGAGCGGGGCATTCTGTTCTTGGAATTTCTTGTTAAAATGTTTCATTTAATTAAGTTTTTACAGCCAGCTCTGCTTTCTGTCTGCTAGACGGCAGAAGCCAGAGTGGTGCTACCCTCTGCTCTCTGGGAGGCCAGGTCCCTGAAACTCTTAAGAGATCCAAGCCCGGGCTCTCAGGCTGCATCCCAAGGCTTCCAGCTTTCCACCTCGAAAGGTCTGGGTGTGTCCAAGTCTGGATCCCCATCACAGGGCCCACTGGAGACAAGAGGGCCACCAGAATGTTGCCTAAGTACTCTCCGTTAGGATTCGTTCTCTGTCTGGAGGCATCCTGTGTCTAAACCCCAAGGTTTATGCAGAGGCAATGTGTTATGAACAGTCACAGGTCTAAGCCACTCAGGGCAGCAGCGCCATTCTTCACCATTCCTTGACCCACTCTTTCCTGTGTTGCTTTTCCACCCTATCCCTAGCTCACCTCTTTGGCTATGCCAACACTGCGCTTACTCTCCTCCCCTAGGGCAGAATGCCACGTCCTCTGTCCACCTTCTGTATGTGAATACGACCCTTGCCATCCCCCATTCCGTCTCTTTCCCAGTGCCGTCCTTTGTACACACCTGGGCCCTGGTGGAGCTCTACCGTCTCCTCCACAGGCTAGAAGGATCCCTGAGGTGCTGAACAGGATGAGGGTGGCTACCTTTTCCGGAGGCAGGGGAATGGTCCCAGGTAAGATGGTTTTGAAAGGGGCTTCCATCTCTGAAGTACAACCAACCAGTCAGACTCCCCTCTCCTGTGTCCCACTGCAAAGCCTAGAGCAAGAATGGCCCAGGATGAACAAAAGCCAGGCTGCCCCTAGGCTCCCAGCAGTTTCCAACCTGGCCACAGCTACCCTCTCATTTAAAATCACAGGGTTGTAATGGAGGCTGAGCTCTGCTTTTTGGCTCCCCTTTATCCCAAGCAGGTGGCTTCCTGACCCCACCCAATACCTGGCCTTAGGGAAGCGCCGGATAATTCTGGGCTCCTTGTGATGTTGCTAAGATGCTGCTTGCCACCTGTCAGGAATGTGCAGCCAGGGATGTAGCAGGACGCGCTGTTTTCCCACACTTGTGTCTTAAAAGGTTACAGGCCGTGGGTGCCTAATAGGCAGAACATTAGATCACTTGTCTCATTTAGAACAATAATCCGTTTTGCTAGGGGTCAGGTTGACACAAAGAATCTGTCCAGACCAGGTCTCTTGATGGGACTTAGCCCTCCCCTCAAACTAATGAAATTTTCAACTCGTGGGTACTTGAGTTAATAAAGTGTGCCACACATCTGCCTGGGCTGCGGGCAGAAAAAAAAAGCCCTGAGGTTCAATTTTGAGATCACTGACATAGTATTTGAGTGGTCTCCCACCGGCACCTGGTGGGACACCAAATGAAGGAAAAGTCACACAATGACTGTGTGAGGAAAAAAAAACATGAGTGTATACACACAGAGGCCAGGGACCCCCTAGAGGAGGGTGAGAGAGCGGAGGCCTTGGAATTATAGGAGGGAGGGTTGATGGGGTGCTTCTGCTGAGGTTTCACGCCAGTGGCCTACAGGTAATGAATTATTTTAAGAGGAAATTGGCACCAGTGCGATCTTAGGTCAGAAAGTAAAAGGAACGTGGTTTCTATGGGTGCTGAATTAACTGCAAAAGTCTAATATGAATGCCTGTGAACCAAACATAAAGCTGGGGCTGGCAGCCCCAGAGAGGTGACTTCCAAGTCACAAAGACCCCCGAGACTCCAGCTCTTCTTCCCTCCCCATACCACTGCTCACCTCCCCACAGAGGGCATTGTGCTGGCCTCAGGCTTGCTCAGGGGCGAGACGAGCCCATTGCCTACTGGGATATGAACTAGTCACCAGCTAAGAAATGAACTTACAATTCTTTCTTGTATGTAAATCCTAATGGGACACTATAAGATGCTGAGCGTTGGGGAAAGGGTGGATCTGAATGTTCCGTGGGCTTCCCTGGAGAAAGACACGGAGCCCTCCTAATGCCAGTGGCCTGTCTTCCAGGAAATTCTCCAAGACTAGGCCAGGGATCGTGCCTCTCTGGAAGTTAAGACATAAGAGGCCTTAACTAGGGCTTTCCCTTCCTCCTGGCTCATCCAAGCGTCTCCCGCAGGCACACAATATGGGAGAGTGTGTGGTCACAGGGCTGCAGGCAGAATATCAGGGGAAAAGAGCAGTCTCCCACGGTGCAGTACCACTAAATAGCCACGGGGGGTCTCTCAGCGCAATTTTAGATACCAAGTCTAGAGCTCTAAGGGGTTGGGGAAAGGCTAGACCCCCTCCAGCGAGCTTGGCTGGCCCTTCTGCCTGAGGTGAGCTCAGCTGGGATACTCCAGCAGGGTGGGAGATACCTAGCTACTTGTCTTTAGTTCTTCTGTTACCACAATCTATTTACCTTGAGCATCCCTTCTCCGTAGTGTGGACAGAGGGACTGGGAGAATTGAATACATTTAGATAAATGACTCAGGTAAACTATGCTTATGCCTGTATGAGGACACCCTTTGACCAAAGCTCCATCACTGTATAGCCACCAGTCCTGCTGACAAAGGACACAAGCTCACAAATGGCTGACCAGGCTTTGCCAGTAGCCCTCAGTGACTTAACTTCGTTTGCCCAGTGACATGTCACCTCTTTACCCCTACAAAGCTCCGGACACCATTCTCCTCAGGCAGACTTTCTCTCAGCCTACCCCTCCCCTACCAGGATTCATTCTCCTCTTGGTTGTCAGTCCTCTCTCTCTCTCTCTCCTTCTTCTGGCACAGCTTGGGAACTCCCATAGCCAGACCTTTGGTTCACAAACCTTGATCCTTCTGTAGCTAGTGATGGGAGCCCAGGCCTCTCTGGCAGGGCTAAGCAAAGCCGTATCAATCAAACTGGGCAAAGCTGGTCCCAGCCACAGATCATTGGTGACCCCAGGACCCCATCCTAGAGTATCCAAATATGCTCTTCCTATGGAAGCCCTTTCTCATGGAGAATTCTAGAAGGAAAAGGGGAGAGGCAGGGCAAAGCAGACTGTCCCCACAAGGGTCCCCATGATTAATGATGTTCCCAACATTCCCTTGAGGTTCTCTAAGCAACTGTGCATGGCTGCCTTGGAATGTGGCATCAGCTGCCCTTTGGGAGCCCTGACTGGCCCCTCCTCACAGCTCCAGAGCCTCCCTCTGCTGGCATCAATGCCTCTGCTCTCACTTTCCCAGCCTTCTGCCTAAATCTCACCAAAGGGGAAGAAGGGGCTTTGTGCTCTATCTGATCCTCCACCTGAGGCTCTGAGTTCTAATTCCCCTCCTTCCTGTGAGGGGCATGGCCTGGCAGCTACTGAATGTTTAGTGCTCCTCGTTTCTTCATATGGAAAAATGGGGAGGTCCCTGGACTCAGGGCAAAGTCTCCTTGTGCAAAGTGTGAAAGTTAACATGTGCTGTTTGCTTAGGTATTTGACAGACTGTATATGTCCTGAAAGTTTTGCTATCATCTCTGGATCTTCCTCCAAACACACACTCTGCAAAGTAGCAAGCAAATCCATCACCAGCCTCTAGCACTCCCACCACCCCTAAAAGCAGCAACTGGCTTCTGTGATACTTGGTACCTGGATTCCGGTAGGCCTTGTCAAAATGGAATTTTTGCCTGTGCCATTAAAACATCAACATCCCAGCATCAACACAGGCCTTGCAATGTGAGAAGAAGCTTCTTGGGTGATAGAGCCAGCTCACTTGGCACACATAGGCAAGCCCAAAAGGCCTGAGGTTGGTCCTGTCACATCTCTCCACCACAGCAATCCCTTCCGTGAAATGACACAGACAGTCCAAAGGTCTGTAAAGGCTTTCAGGTTCTGACAGTCTAGAGAGTGCTGCAACCTATGTCACTGGCTCCAACCAATGCCATTGAAAAAATAACAACAGGTCTCATCTATAGATCACCTGGTATGGACAGTGTTCATGATGCTACAATAAACCAAAAGGGACATATTGAGATCTGTATTGTACAGAGGGAGAAACTGAGACTTGTAGGGGTATGGGGTATTAAATAACTTTGCTTTGGTGGTTTATTTGTTTACAGCATACTAGGCATAAACTCTGGATCTGTATTATGTCCATAACTATTCATAGAAACACACATTGTTATTTTCATAATGAACATGATGGCGTCAGGAATATCAACTACTTCCTCGTGCCTACACACTTCAGGAGTGTTATCTGGCTTCATCTTTCACAGACTTACAAAATGTGCATCTGGCCACTCCAATTGTGTCAGTCTTTGAAATGAAAACCAAGCCCACCTTGGTCAGAACTTCCCTAATTACTCACTTAAGTTTATCCTCAGTAACATCCGAATCAGTGTTCATGCACAGAAGGCTACCTGCCACCTAAATGTTGAAATATTTTAGCCGCTGCCCCAGACTCCCAAAAGCTCCCCAGCACCTGTCACTCTGCCCCCCCCCGTGGGACCTTTTTTAATTTCCAATGACCCCTAGTGATTACTTGCAGTGTCAGCTCTGGTGGCTTAGTGCCCCTGGGAGACTAGGTGTTAAATAGTCTAAGCATCACCTCTTGACATGATAACCAAAGCAGAAACCAATCATAGGCATGGAGGTATGCATGTCGCATTGGCACCTGCCCTATGCATTCACATGCGGAACACAAAAGTGTAGAATGTTTATGTTTAAATACAACTTCACACACACACACACACACACACACACACACACACACACACACCTGCGTGTATATGAAATGAACAGATTATCCCACAAGTTCACACCTTTAGTTCAGTCTCTCACTCCACGCCTCCTCCCAAGTAAAGACACCACGTATTAGTTACTTTGTTGTGACCAAATGCAGGAAGCAATTTAAGGAAAGGAGAGTTTCTTTTTGCTTCCAGGCTGAGGAATATGGATTATATCACAGAAAGCAAGGTGTTGGCAAGAGCTGGAGGTTCTGGTCACATTGTGTCTACAGTCAGAAGCTGGAGGTACTGGGCACATTGTACCCACAGTCCGGAGAGACAGGGAAGGATGAATGCAGGTGAGCAGTGGGCTTCCTCCTGCCATTTTTTATATTCAGTCCCAAAGCACCCTGTATAATGGTGTCCCCCAAGCCCCCTTCCCCCCCCCCACACACACATTCTGCTCAGTTAGACCTCTCAGGAAATATCCTTATACATATACCCAATGGTATACCTTATTAAACCCTAATCTTTTTTAAATTAATTAAATGATCTGGTTTTTTAAGACTTATTCTCACTATGTAGCCTGACTGGCCTGGAGCTTGAGATGTAGCCAGGCTGGCCTCCGAATTGTGATGATCTTCCTACCTCTGCCTCCTGAGTCCTGGGATTCCAGCTATGTGCCACTCTACCCAGGTGCCTAGGTGTGTATTAATCCAGTCATGCTAAAAGTGAAAATTAAGTGAAAGTTGAAAATATATCTTTACACACCCCATGCAGCCTCACAGTGAGGCTCTGGCTCCCTAAGTTTTTTCCTCTCTCTGACACCCTCTTACCCAGTCCCTGGAAAGCAAGGGCTGTGATACCCAATCCCTGGAGGTGGACAGGATGCAGCAGCCATAGCCAAAGGACTGGTCCTTGAGAAAGAGAGCCAACAGAAAGCCCTGCTATCCAGCTAGAATGACCTACATGGGATGTTATCCTGTCTTTGGTGTGGGTTTAACAAGCACGGGGCTCTCAAACGCAGGCATCCATGCAGTGGATCTTCAAGTGTTCTTAACCACAGTGCCATCTCTACTTACTATGGAGACCAGGTTCCAGGCCAGTCTGGGCTAAATAGAAAGACCTTTTCAAGAGATAAACAAAAAGGACAGCTTTCTAGTCTATACTCTGGTACAAACTGTCTATGCAACCTTCAGCAAGACCCCTCCCCCTCCATCCTCCTCATTACACAGTTGACCATCCACTCCCCAAACACTTCGAAAAGGCTCACTGCATGCTGGCTCCTACTTAGCCTATGTGTCCCTGTCCATGGCAGACATCACTAGTTGATCACTGCACACTTTGCTCCAGATCCTTCACTTAGCTCCGTGGGCACCCACCAAAAACTCTCTCTCTCTCTCTCTCTCTCTCTCTCTCTCTCTCTCTCTCTCTCTCTCTCTCTGGGAGTCAAATCATAGACTTGGCATCTTTGGGGAGAAGGCTTTGTGGGCAAAGTGTTTGCTGTGAAAGCATGAGAACCTGAGGTCAGATTCCCAGCACTCATGTAATAGCCATGGACAGCAGCGTGCAGCTATCACCCGGTATTGGAGGTAGAGAGACAGCAAATCTTGGAGACTTGGTGGCTGGTTGGTCTCGCTGAAAGGGAAAGCTCCAGGTTCAGTAAAAGCCCTGTCTTGAAAATCTAGAGTAGATAGTAGAAGAAATGCATACCCATTGTGTACATTGTGTATCTCTGGCCTGTAAACACATGTGCATAGTGTGTACATGTGCAAATACAGAGAGAAAGAGACAGACAGACAGACAGACAGACAGGGGGAGAGACAAAGAGAGACAGAGAGAACGGCATCTTCAGCCTGAACAGGCAAGAGTCAACAGAGAAGAGAGATCAGACACCATAGCCACAGAAGGTAACATGAGAGTCGCCAACGCTTAGGGACTCAGCAAGATTCTGGCATGGGAAGAACCAGGTTTGCTGTTTCCCTGACACAGGAATTCGCCCATTCAAAGAGGGATATACTGCCTGCATGGGAGAAAGAAAACGAGCAGAATTCAAGAGAATGTCCAGAGCCAGTTTAAAGCTTCAGTTCTGGCCAAACTGAGCACCAGCAGCAAACGCCTGACCACACAAGGACCTGTTTGGTGACTTTTCCTGGCTGCCTGGAGCCCCTGCAGTTCCCAGAGAGGCTCCACATTCCATTAGTTAATTGGTTTGTTCCTCCTACAAGGGAATGTGCGGAGAGCACTGGTCACATGACAGTTGCATTATTCTCCACCCTCTTTCAAATGCTATCAATTCCTGGGCTGACCGCTGACTGAGATTCTCAGATCCTGCGTGTTTCTCGGGGCCATTGAAAGGGCGGTGGATGCGCCTATCAAAAGTGAAAATGTAAAATGTCTGCAACTTGGGTTGCAACCAAGCCATGGCTCCTCAAATTTCCTCCTCTGGCTAAATTTCCAGAGACAAAAAAAAGAAAAAGAAAAACACACACACACACACAAAAGCTGTGGCTGTGGTGGCTTCGCCTCTGATAACTAGACCACTCTTGGTAGCTGAACAAACAAGGTGGTTGGCTGGAAATTCAATGTTCTTTGGCTGACATCTCCAATATATGACAGACTCTTCCCTGAAATCATTTAAAGGCAGCTGGCGGCTTCCCTGCTTCTCTGCGCTGCTAACTGCCAACCTGTGCTAACACAGGGCAGAATACAGCACTAGCACCAGGGGTCTGTCAGTAAAGCCACGCTTGCTGAGTACATTCTTGGCCACCGGTGACAAAAATGTTTGCACACTTTTTTTCCTCTCATTTAACCTTCACTCTGAAGTTGGAATTATAATTATCTCCATCTGACAGTTGGGGAAACTAAGGCTTTGTGAGGTTACGCAAGTTAGCGAAAGACACACAGTTAGCAAATCACAATGTGGGAATGTCGGCCTACGTATGATGATAAGAGTTGTGAGCCAGAGGGATGAGCTTCTCAGGTCCTAGGAGGAATCAGCTTCATGGGGTGGAAAGCTTTGTTCCAAGGAAACAGGAGTTACTTCATGCCCCCCCCCACTCCATCATCTCTGAGCAGCTGTTTCTTTGTCCATTCAGGCTGCCCCAACAGCATGCCTTTGAGTAAATACTTTATTAACAACAGAAATGTCTTGCCCATGGTTTTGTGGGCTCGGATTTCAAGATCTAGCTCATTCAGCATGGGTCACTCACATACACCGCACCTTCTGCTTATCCCTCAAGTGGTGGAAGGGGCCAACAAGCCCCATGGCAGTCCTTGCTTATAAAGGTACCAGGCTCATTCACAAAAGAGCCATTGTAGCCTAAGGATTTTCCAGTGCCCCATTTCTTAATTGCTTCACTTTAGGGGTTACATGTCAACATATGGGTTTTGGAAGGACACAAATGACATTTCGCTGCCATTTATCTATCCGGGTCCCAAAGGTGAGAAGTCACACATTGGGTTTCAGTCTCCGCAATCTCCTGGGAGCAGCTTTCATTCTTCTTGGCCCTCTCTACACAGGCTAACACCCAATAAAGTGGAAATTCCAAAACTCTGCCCCACTAGCCCCACTGATGAATAAATACCGCCACGTTCTTGACCCATGATGGATGTTTTCTATGTTTTTGGTACTCCCAACCTGCCAGGAGCTTCTGGATTCAACAGTCTGAAGTACAAGTCAGTGTCCCTCAGATAGAAAACGAATCTGTAGCTTCCTGACCTTCACTCCCTCCCAGATAGACAGGTTCTGGGCTCTCGTCTATCTGACAGCACAGGGAGTCGCTAGACCAATAGGCTACTTCTCTTTCTGCATGCAGAAAAGCAGGTGAGGGAGGGTAATCCTCCTGGTTAGCTCTCCCAGGAAGGGCCAAGTTCAGCATTGAGGGCTAACACCAGTCTATAGAGTGCTGATCTTAGTGTCATGTCAACATTGTTTGGAAATTTGCAAAGATGGGATTGATAGTATAGTTGGCATCAGTGGTGGGAGGGACAATAAGTAAACTGGCAAGAAATAAGCATTCAGTACCTGAAGACTGACCCCCTGCCAAGTGCACCAGGGAGAGGGTAGCTAAGTCATGTGGAGAGGCTTTTAGTCTGCTGGTCTTTCTGCTCTTGCCTAATTCCCAGAAACTTCCTGAATGAAATCAGGCTTGAAATGAGGCGCTCTCATCCAGAGCAGCCCCTCGGGAGGAAACTTGAACTCTGAAAGGCACTGTGGTAGGAAATGGCAAAACTCCTGTAAGCATTCCAGTTACAAGAGGAAAATAAGAGTGATGGCTGCTCTTGATTTTTCTGTGACTGCTGACAGTCACCGGAGGTCAGGTGACGTTCACAGGTCAGCTGACAGTCACCAGAGGTCAGGTGACATTCACATATGCTCAGCCGACATTCACATTCGTTAATCTACGACTTCCATATACACAGGTGAGGTGACTCTTGGCCACCACACAATAATTATCTAAATCCATTTTCTGTCCTAGAGTTTAGCAAGGGCTACAGAGTTCATGGCAAAGATGGCAGCTGCAAGAACTCAGCAAAGGCAAGATCAAATGGTCATGCTGGTAATTTGTTAAATGAATGTGTCTTAATCACTGTTGTTAATGTGGCCAGGAAGAGAGCTCTCCTCTCCCTGGCTCTGGTGTAAATCAGAATGGAGACGCATTGGAAGGCAGCAAAGCATCTTCTAGCATCAAAGTCATAAGGAGAGCCAGGACTCCAAGAAACACACCCAGCAAGACACCCCAAAACCAATGAAAATGCTCTCGCCTGCTTCTCTCCCCCTCTTCCCTTGTGGTTTCTTGCCTTTGATTCTCCATGAGTGCCTGGGGAAACTGTAGTCAACCAGAAATAGTGCTTGAACCCTTAGCAAAATAAACTGCACTTGAGTTATTGGTTTCCTATGTGCTAAGCCCGTTGTCAAAGCACCAACCGCAGAGCGCGGATTCAGCAGACAGGGAAGAGACTGACTACTTGATGGCTGGGCCATTGCTAAGGTATCGGGCCTTTGCCCAGGACACCAGAGAAATAAGGACAAACAGGAAAATGGTATCCATCACCAGTAGTGCATGTGTGCGCACACACACACACACACACATGGACGCACATGCTTACACGTGCAGGACCTCCCCCGTATTAACCTAGGCTGCATTCAATCCTGTGAACATCTTGCCTCAGCTACCCAAGTGCTGAGATTACTAGTATGGATTACCATACCAGGCTCCTAAAGTATCTGTTTCAATTCCTTCTTCCAGAAGAAATTCAGGGTCCAGAGGAGCAGTGAGAGTTTCAATTATCCCTCCATTGTCAGGGGCTGAGCAAGGCAGACCCCACCTGCCCTCACTTCTCATCAGAGAGCAATAGTGGAAGCCATCATAGGTAGCCATACATTGAGTCCCAGAGCCAGAACTGTTGGCTCACCCTAGACATTATAAGAGTGGTATCTGAAATTTCATGGTGGAATTTCTTACCTTGATGGTTGACTCAAGAGGTAGGTGGTTTGAGGGTAAGAGGTGAGGATGTGGAAAGTTTCCAGGGCAGCATCTCAGTAAGGACAGCCCCAGCAGATGTAATTGCATACTCCCTATGGGCAGAGGACACAGGGGGAGACACAATCCGAAAGCATTTGACAAGTTTTTCATTTGGTCTGGAACAAAGGTCCCTGTACTAGGGTCCCCAAGTCTTTAGCATGTCCCAGAGCAACTCCAAGCAGCTCCATGAAGCTTTCTGTACACTGAGCAAGGCCTATAGTCTTAATACATCTTATTTCATATGAACTTTAAATGCTTTTTAACACATACAAAGGCCAGCATGATTAAAGATACAAATTTACTTCAAGATTTTCTCAAATTCACAGTAACATTTAGTTATTAAGTAATTTTTTTCAAACACTCATTTGAAAGGTCCTTGAACTATTTTGCAGAGTTTCGGAAATTTTTTGACATTAAAAATGAATCCTTATAATCTCTCAAACACTGGCATTCTTCTCAGATTTCACTTTCCTGAGTGACTTTAGGGACTTCAAAAGGTTGGAAGCAAACCCTTAAAGCTAACAAAAGCACGGGGGACACCTGTGGTCAATTGCAAAAATTGCCACAATTCTTTGCAGCTTCTACCGTTAAGAGGTGGACTCCATTTCTTGACCTTGTGGTTTGGTTTAAATAATGGAATGCAGAGACCAGAATGTTATATGAGCCCCAACATCGTGCCTCAAGCATCTTTGCATGCTTCTACATGCCTCTTGGGATTAGGCCATCACTGTCACTGGCTAAAATCTAGACTTGGCAGATAGCAGATTACATGGGTCAGAGATGAGCCTCTCCACGAGCCCTTTTCAGCCAAACACATCCAGTCCACCCAGTAACTGACCACAGATGGGTGAGGTAGTCTAACCAAAAGTAGCCGAACCTGGCAGACCCAAGTGATCCCCGCCTCAAATCTCACCTATAGAATCATGAATTCAATAGATAGCTGTTGCCTTCCATTCTTCTTTATATAAAGATGCCTTTATCATTGATACATGAAAATCTTTAGTCCACCTTGTCCTGTGTTTCTCTTCCCAGACACATAAGAGCACTCCTCAGTGTATACAGAAACTGTTGCCACCATTTAAAAAGAAAATGTAAGCAAGGCTATTATTAACTATAAGATGCTGATAAAATCCAATGCCTCAATATGCCTCAAAAATCTTTGAAACTCCTGAGAGAGCAGCTTGTGAAGCTCTGTCACCATCTGGAAACATTGTATTCTTGAGTTTAGGTAACCATAACCTTCTAAAGCAGAGCCTCCACCCTTGAAAAGCAGAGGACACCTGAGATCTGAGAACAAGACAACACAACTCACAGAGTAGACATCTCCTCCCCACCCACTGTGTAAAAGCCTCAAAGATGCATATGAGCTAATTACACTGGAAAAAAGCCACTGCTTCAGCACAGGGACCTTCAGCCCCTCCCTCTCTCAGGTATATCTTTTGGCCTGCCTGGTTTGATTATCCTAGACCCCTAATTGGGATTTCCCTTTCCATTCTTATAGCCCAAAATTGAGATGGTACCCATACCATTCCATGCCATTGGGCATACCTCAGATCATCCCAACGAAGTCACAGCCCCTAATACAACTGTGAATAAAGGATTTAGAGTCACCTGAGCGTGAGGTGGTGTTCTCACGTTCTGGAGGGAGCCAGGGTCAACACAGCACATTTGAATTTCCCTACCATGTTGATGAGAAATGCCTGTAAGAGGATAGTTTTGTGTCCACATTATTCGTGGGGCCAGATCATCCCTGATAAGCTTTGGGTCAGGGCAGGGGGGAGAAACTGGAAGACAGCCCCCCTCCAGCAGAAAGCAAAGCAAAGCTTCACTCTACAGCTGTCAGCCTCCAGCTGTGGCTTATCCTAGCACCATCTTTTCTAGCTGTTCCAAAGACCATGTTGGCCTCGCGATGCCATAGCACGTTCAATAAATCTTTTGAGTGTGGAACCCATAATAGCGAGGGAGAGGATGTCGATTGAAGGTAGAAATGGGATTTGCTATAGTGTAAAATTCAAACAGCTCCGGGTAACCCAGCTTCCCACATCAGGTTCCCAG
Organism: Microtus ochrogaster; assembly: GCF_000317375.1. Lineage (NCBI taxonomy): Eukaryota > Metazoa > Chordata > Mammalia > Rodentia > Cricetidae > Microtus > Microtus ochrogaster. The sequence continues at coordinate 16,642,763 of NC_022029.1, forward strand.
CTCACTTCACTTCACCTGTTCAGCCCCAGGAAGACCTGACCTCTTCTTGGTGCAGAACACAAAGAAAGAAAGAAAAGAAAAAAACTAGAAACCTGGAGTGCTGGCTTTGTCATCCTCGGGGTACTGAGCGTGGGTCATAAGAAGAAGCTTTTCACGGCCAACGCACTTCCCGTGACAACCAAATACTTGACAGAGATTTCAATCATTCTCACAGCAACGTGGGCAGTTCACTCTCAGGAATGAATGAGCATCTGTAGTCAAAGGGAGAATCCCTGTTTTATCAATAACTGTGGCTCTCTGCATTAATTCAGCGTCACATGATGGCACAGGCTAAGTGTGCCTGGGGTTATACTTGGTGCTGCCCTCTTCTACTCTCTGTAGCATGAATATAGACGTCCTCCAGCATTCCTGCCCACAGGGTGGCCCACGAGTACTCCTAAAGACATACTAAATTGACCACCTCCTAGTCCAGAGCCTTCAGAGTCTGGCTTGCTTTAAGCTATGCTAAGTAAGAGATTTTTCTAGAACAAACAATTCTGTACCCAGCCCTGAATAGCCAGCCCTGGATGGATGCTTTTGTCATAAGGAACAAAGTCATCATCACCATCACCACCACCACCACCATCATCATCCTCACAAACACACAGTGATTCCTGCATGCCTTGCCATATTAACTCGTGTACATTCATAGCAACTAGATGGGTCAGATATCATTAGCATGGTCAGTTCACAAATTAGGAAGCTGAAGCACAGAAGATGGGGTCACTGACTCGGATCATCAGCTGCTGGGGGTAGGAGACTGGAATTCAGGTCTAAGCTCTCAGCACCTATCTTTTACCATTCCATGTGGCTTCCTCTCAGGGAAAGACAGAGTCCTGATCAACACGAGGAAGCATAGCTCCAGCAAAAAGGCTGTGAGGGGAAGCAAGGACAAGTACTATCAGGAGCCTTTCTGCTGATCCAGGCATTATGCCGGGTCCTGGGTTCTCACGAGCGCTCTCTAAGTGCCCATGCCTGGGTCACACCTTGTCCTGATACTTCACACAAGAGATGATAACCAAGCTGCCCTGAGCTTGCAGTTGTGGAGGAGCGAGCTGCTCTCAGAACTACAGAGCATAAGATGGACTTATTCGAGACAGATACAGGGTAGGGGCAAGGAAGGCCTGTCAGAAGGAGGGATTCTTGGGACCCCTCAACGGGCTGCATGGTGATAACCCAGCTGTTATCTACCATAGACATCTACAATAAAGACTCAGACCTATAACTGATCTACTTCTCATTAGAATCATCTCTCTTCTGATTTCACAAAGACATATCCCAGGGATCTAGAGAAAGGGATTCAGGGCCCTTACAGCTGAGCTCCATCGCTCTAACTCTCAAAGAGTGTGCAATTAGTCTATGATTGATACTCAGGAGCCTGGGGGAGGAGCTGCTGAGGGAAAACCCATAGCAGTAAAAACAGTCACTAAATAAGTGGTAAACAGGAAGGGCTAAATAAGGAAGACGAGTACTCTTGAGACTCAGTATTTTGAGGGAGCAGGGGGAAATCGTCATCTTCATTGTGGACTGGTACAGCAAGTATTGGAATTTTATTTAGTGCCTAAAGTTTACTAGATCTTATGCCAAACGTTTACACACAAAAATCCATATTTTATCCTCATGACAACAGTGTAAATTGGTTCTTACCTGAATAAAGTCTAGTTTCTTGGTTGTTCTCTTAAGAATCTTGACTCAGAAACGAAACTTTGGACTGGTAATTAAAGTCACCAAGAACAGCATCCATCAGTATCATGGCCTTTTAAGGAAATCCCCAAGCAGCATGCCCATCATAGTATGCAGAAACCCTTTGTAAAAGCCATCTTTCCCTGCCTCCCCCTATCTCTTGTGATTGGCAGCCTTCAAACCTCATTATTAATCATCAGTTTCTTAATCTAGCCCCCAACTGAGACCGCTCTGGCTCCACTTCCCCCTCACTGTCCCCATTCTAGCTGACCTGTTCTTCAGTCAGAGGTCCATCCAACAGAAGTCCCAAGACCTCCATGCTTTCCCCCTTTCCCCACCTCCCAGCCTGAGTAACCAAGACCTCAGATCTACGAGGTAAGACACAGCTCCTAGCAGAGAGAGAACGGCAGGCTGAGATGTCTTGACATGCTTAGTGCTGCAGGTCTGGTGTCTGGAGCAGCATAAGTCAATTATCAGTGATTAGTTTTTAGATCAGGAAATGAAAGAGGTTCATAAAATTGAGAAATATTTCTAAAACCAACTAAGGTGGGGTTTGGAGCTGGGTCCATATTCACACAAGGAGTCAAAATCAGCAGAACAGCTATGGTCCTTTCAAATGATGGAGAAATGAGAAAGAGGTCAAGTTTGTGGTGGGCAATTGATTTTTATAGAGCCTTATAAACCAGTAAATAATCTTTAACGGTAATAGAAAGTGTTTACCGTTATTCTAGGGAAATGGCATATTTTAGATTATACTTTAGAAAGATTAGCTTGGCTACTGACTGCTGTGTTGAGAAGGGTTTCTCTTTCTAGAGTACTTTTCACCTTTTGGAGACAAGGAATTTGTTGGTGGTGTTTATCTTATACAAAGTAAAACTGTCAATGTCATCCATGCTTTCTACCCATGAGATACCAGTTGCCCTTCCCTCCGTGATAACAGGAGTTACAACCAGATATATTTCCTGATATGGTCAAATGTCCCCTGGAGGATGAAAAAAAAAAACCACAGGATAAGAATGTCAGCTCTGGAAGGACAAAAGCAGAGTAGGAACCCCAGTTCAGAGGTTGCCGCTGTGGTCCACATGAGGAGAGGTAGCTTAGAATAAAGTCCCCAAGGTGACTATGAAGAGTGCTTACGGTGAGAGACACATTCTGAAGTTAGAGCCAATGCAATTTGCCCATGAACTGAAATTGAGGGATGAGATGAAGAGGGTACTCAAGGGAAACACTCACAATTTTTACCTGATCAATTGAATGGATGATAATGACATTCATCAATATTAAAAAGCATAGGATAAAGGTGAAGTGTTGGAGAAAAGAGGAAGAAAACAGTGGTTAGATAATATTATAGTTAGATACCCAGGTTGAGAATGCAATCAGATATTTAGAGTTCTAAACAGAGGTCCAGTCGGGAGACTCCCAAACAGTGCCATCATGTAGATGCCAGGGATTCAAACATGTGAGTCTGTGGGGTCAATTCACAGTCAAGCCTTTCATGGCTATCCCCCCGGCAGCACAAGGACAATTGTCTGAACTGGGAGGGTGGCAGGTTTAAACAAAGCTAATATTGAATATTAACTCCCACAAGATGAACCCTACGAAATATGGGACACCTACTTTTTTTTATGAAATTTGTCAACCTTGATGGTAACTGACTGTCAACTAGGTAGCATTTAAAATCACCATGGAAATAGATATTTGAAGATGCATGTGAAAGATTCTCTATAGTAAGTTAACTGGAGCAGAAAGACCCACCCTGAATATGAACAATAACATTCCCATGAGAACGGTTTCTAAACTGAATACAAAGGAGATTAAAAAGTGAGGGCAAGCATTGGTTCACCACTCTATTTCTTAGCTGTGGGTCCAATGCGGCCAGCCTGATAGATTCCATCGAACTGTAAACCACCATAAAACCTTCCCTCCTTCCTTCCTTAAGTTGCCTTTGTCAGGCATTTTATCACAGCATGCAACTAATATATCCCTCATTCTGTTGAGATTAACTCTTTACACATCAAACAGGACTAAGTGGCAATTACCTACATCTCTAAGTGGCTGCAGGATGCTCTAGCTTTCTCTAGAACCTTTGCAGTGTTCTTTAAGCTAGCTGAACCTCCTTTCCTGGTAAATGAAGAAATTGAGCCTCATTACCATGGATGTGTGTGTAGGTCAGGTAAGAGCAGACAGCCTATCTAACCTATCTAGATTGTAGGAATGGGAGATGGGACCATAATAAAACCACCTAGCTCATCCTCTGAGCTGAATTATTTGACTTTCAGGAGAGTTTGATATTGCATCCATTCTGAATGCCATCTGTAGCCTTGCAGAGGTAGCCCTGGAGGCAGGGAGTAAGGTGCATTGTGCCAGGAAGACTTGGCAACATTTTCCATGGCAGTCAAGAAAGCACATCAAAAGAAAAATCCCATTTCCCTCCTTCTGTTCCCTTTCTGTTTCCTTGAAGCCAAGGGGAATGACATCACAACACAACAGAGATGCCAAGACATACTCTACAAAAATGTCCTCACATGGTTACATTTTCTGCAAATTACAGCGTTTGGAGTATAAATCAGAGTAATTGTTTAAATCAGAGTGACTGTTGAAACAGATTTCCAGTGATCAAATCAAAAATGCAATCATTCTGCGGTTCCTCCGGTGCTTGGAGCCCCACATACTTCTGAAAGTGTCGGTTGTCAGTTACACGGAGTGTTTACATTACCATGCTGCCCGAACAGAGAAAATATATATTTTAAGAAGAAAATGTGAATCCAGGGTTACAAGAATGTTTCTGAAACAGCTAAGTCATCTTGTTTCAAGTAAAACCAGATGTTTGCATCAAGAGAAAGCCAATCATTTCTTTTAATTATGCTCAATGGTCAGGCCACCAGGAATGCCCACATGTGCACACATGAGCCAGTAGAAATCAAAGGCTTTGTGACAGAGAAGGCAATCAGCAACTCCCAGACCACCAAATGGCATCCCCAGCACCAGCTCTGGGTATTTAGTGTACCTGCTCCAGGAGAGCACTCAGCCAGATGAGTCCTCCTTGGACCTTATCCAGTACTGGCATCCCACATCCCACCTTGATGCAAGCTGCCACCCACCCCCACTGCCCCTAGAAATCTGGAATAAGTCCAGATGCAGACTAGATTCTCTATTTCAGAATATTTACGAGGAAGGACCTTGGAAATGATCTTCCACAGCCGAGATGTTCTCTAACCTGCCCTCCCTAGTTGTCTCTCTGTCTCACAAAGTCTTAAGAATATGAGCAAAAGGGGAGCCTATTGCCTTGTCTCCATCCAAGGGATACAACTGGAGTTTTCACACGGTCACACTCCCAGGTGGTAGAGAGGAACCTCACCTGCTATCCTGACCTCTACTGTGATGCCCTGTGGGGTATGAGGCTGCTAGGGAAAAGTTATATCCTAGTAAGGACAAAGGGAAGGTTCTGGAACTCCCTGATTCCCTGGGAGGATTTCTCGGCTCCATTTTAGAAGAAAAGTCTATCCACCTAGAAAGAGGAACTGAGCAGAGTCATTCCTGCCTCATGGTGAACTTCGCTGGTGAAGTCACAGGAACAGAGATTTACAAGGTCCCCTTCAACCACACTCCCAAGACTTCAGCAAATACAACCACAGCACCTGAGCCTGGTCCCAAGTTGCTGGTAGTTTCTGAGGATTTGTTTTTGTTCCAGATGAACTCCTGAATTGCAGCTAACACTTGATGGCACAAACTTAATGCTTGGGGCTGGGAATGCAGCTCAGGAGTAAGAGTACTTGCCTGATAGGCTCAAAACCCTGGGTTCAATTCCCAACCCTGAATGGGAAAAACAATATCTCTTTGCAGGGTATTCCTGAAGTTTCATTGTTTGGGTACTCACCTCGTGACTTTAACTACATCTTAGTTTTAGTCTTCTTTAGCATACCTTCCCTTCTTCATCTTTTGTTGCTTCTACTTCAGGCTTTCCCAAAGAAAACTAGTCACAAAATTAGTCACAAGATCACAGGTAAGTTGTTTGAGCTACAAATGTTTTTAATGTGTTGAAATGAGGATATAGCCATTAAAACACAAATATTTACCCACGTTTCTGTTAAGATTATTCTGCATGTCACCTGCTTTGGGATATGTTGCTGTGAACTATTTTGTAGCATCCCAATATTCCTTTTTAAATCTGTAATCATATCATTTAGTCTTATTAACCGTTTAAATGTCACTTCAATCCATGTTATGCATGGCTAGTACACGCTATGTCCATGGCTCTATGGACACCGAAGTCACTCAAGCAAATTCTCTGGTGTGGAGAGACATTACTGACAAGCTTTGTTCTCTCCCATTAGAAACAATGCCCATTTCCAACCAAGAGAGCAAGAAAGACATTTTCTCCACGATTCTTTATGATAGGAAGTGGACAAGAACTCAAATAAGCACTTAACATTTCTCCACATCTTCATTAGAGCCCCTGAATTTCCAGAACTATTTCTATCTTCTGTTCAAAATGTTTCCAGCGTGGGAAGTTTCAAAGGAAAGTTAATTTCATCGTTATTAAGCTGAGGACCCTGCTTTGAACTCAGCCCAGAAGTTGTGTCTTTCTGAGTAGACATTTGCTTATCACATCTTAGCTGCAGTTGACTAGATATGTCTGCATAGGTTCCAACCCCACTCCTGGTCCCAACTTCTGTCTTAGTTTCAGTTTGTATTGCTGTGAAGAGCCACCATGATCACACTTCCTCTTATAAGAAAAACAGTTAATTGAGGGAGGGAGCTTATATTTTCAGAAGTTCAGTCCATTATCATTATGGCAGGGGGCCTGGTGACACGCAGGCAGACATGGTGCCAGAGGAGTAGCTGAGAGTCCTACAGCTTGGGGGCAACAGAACATCAGCTGAGACACTGGGTGGCATTCTGAGCATGGGAAACCTCAGAGCCCACCTCCACAGTGAGACACTTCCTCCAACACAGCCATACCCACTCCAGCAAAGCCACACCTCCTAATAGTGCCACTCCCTATGAGATTATGGGGGCCAATTACATTCAAACTATCACATTTCCAGGGCAAACCATCATGGAGATTCTTGAAGTCATAAGCAGAGTGGAATTTGGCTAAAATTTAAAAACTTCCTGCTTCACACCCATGATCCTCATAAAAGGATGGTTTAGTAACCTACAATATTGTTTTGAAATATGCTTTGGTGCTAGTTTTGCCGAATGTATGTTTGGGTTTTCCAGTGTCATTGTTGAAATACCCTGACTTGACTATGGATTGATGACTCCTGCCATGTAATGATGGAGTTCACTTCTGTAACTAGACGTTCTGTAACTACAACCCAAGTACCACACTTGAGACTCTGCCTACTCATGCAATGACTGAATTTCTTACATAAAATTATTAAAGATCTACTGCATGCAAACATTTGCTTCCTGGGATTTGAAGATGCATGACTCATGAACAGAAAGGCCCTGACTTAGACCTCAGAGGTGGATCTGCACAATTGACTTTTTTCAAATGAGGGATAATGCTGAGATACATCCAGTCTCCTTTTAATTTACTAGACATTTGCCTCAGAGTAATGCTGCAAGAGATTAAAGGAAGGAAGTCTGCAGTGAAACCATTCTTTTTCTAAGAGGTCAGAGACAGAATGGACTTTGATTAGACCCTTAGAGGGGAGTATGAACATCTGCAAGTGACATCAGAAAAGGAAATGCAAAGGAAAATTAAAAAAACAACCAGCTCAATTTTCTGATATCAGGTACCGCTCTGTAATATATGCCCGAAGACTGTATGGCACACAGCTAAGTGCCCTGAAAGAAATGGGTCTCATCAAACCTTTTGACTGGAAGGTATGTTTCCATCAGCTCTGTCCATTACCTTATTCCATGGGCCTATATCTTGAGGGGGTCAGCGTGTGTGTGTGTGTGTGTGTGTGTGTGTGTGTGTGTGTGTGTGTGTGTGCACAAATGTCTGTAGATGCGCACACACAACACACACACACACACACACACACACACACACACACACACACACACACACATAAAGACCAGAGGAAGACATCAAGCATTTTTGTCTATTGCTCTCCCTTAATTGGAGGACAAGGCCTCACTGTAACTGAAGCTTGCTGTTGGACTAAGCCAGCTTACCATCATACTCTTAGGATCTACCTGTATCCACCTAATGATAAGGTGGATACTTTATAGGAGTAGCTAGGACCTGAACTCGGGTCTTCTTGCTTTCATGCAAATTTTCTTACCCACTGAGCCCTCTCCCGCTCCCCAAGGGGTGGATATTTTAATGGGAAGTACCTTGGCAGAGACCTCACAAAACCACCTGGAAATCAACCTCTCCTTGTTCTTTCCTACAAAAAACAAGAGATTCTGGAAAGCCATAGCCCTCAGGAACCCAAGCTAAAAGTTAAAGCTGCAGAGAGTTACAGAGACTGCCAGCAGAGGGCAGCAGGGCACACGGACACCATTGTTTCCCCCACTCAGAGAGACAGTTGTAAGTGGAAGTGGGGTGAGCTTGTAAGAAAGGAACATATCACAGCTCAGAATTCCAGCCTCCAACTCCTCACTGAGGCCCCTCCATTTGCCTCTCTGGTCTCAGGAAAGAACGGTTTGTAGAGTTTCATTCTACAATTAAAGAAACTGTCTGGAAAGAGCTCAGCATTGCACCACCACCACCACTACTACCACTACCGCCACCCACCATCACCACCACCCACCACCACCACCACCACCACCATCACCACCACCACCACCA
>NC_022029.1:16651335-16665811 GCF_000317375.1 Microtus ochrogaster
AAAAGAGTTGTAAAATACTACAGGAGCCATAGAAACATATGAAAACACTCATAGGCCTGTTTCTAAAAGACACACCAGCACCATCACCACCACCATCACCACCTCCACCACCACCACCACCACCACCACCACCACCACCACCACCACCACCCACCACCATCACCACCACCATCACCACCACCACCCACCACCACCACCACCCACTACCACCACTGCCCATCACCACCACCATGACACATGGAATTCCCTAGTGACTCAGAGTGTGTTTCTCATCACTTTACCTCAACCCATACTTAGAAACACATCTTACACTGCAACCCACAACTAACATGTGATATGCCAACACCTTTCACACAATACCCTTCTTCTTCGGGTCTTCTTTCTTGTTGGACGGTACCCTCTGCCTTCAGTTCGCAATGTGCTAGCTGCTCCCAGACCTGGTCTGAACTTTAAATGATGACCCGAAGGTCAGGTTTCCTAGGAACAGGGAGTACATCATCTCTAGTCACCATGGCAGCCGGGCCCTACAGCATCTCACAGAGGATCCACAGATGAAGAGTTGTTCTAATCCCAAAGGGAAAGCAATGACCCAGCAGATTCCCACAGAAGCCTCCTGGGGTCATTTTGTCCGTGTCCTTCCTTCATGCTTTCACTCTGAAAATACTCACTTACTATAAAGAAAACTATCAAAGCCCCAAGGCAAGGGCACTGTTCTGAAGACAGTCCCCCAACTGGGCACAGTCCCAGGTGAACAGCTCTGGCTCCCACGAGAAGAATGACTTAAGATAACTGGCTTGTGGTGTGTGATGGAAACAAAGCGGCGAACTGAGCACCAAGGTGAGGGAAAGAATGAGTCTACCCAGCCATCTGTGTTCGGGACCAGGGGGCAATGTCACCAAGCAAGACTGGGCACAGGCATGGAAGACCGTGTTGACAAGGACACCATCTCTACTTTTGTCTTCCTAAGCAAGTCATTGGAAGCTGGCCCTTTAAAAGGCAATGGAGGGCATCTTGCCATCTGCGAGTGAAATGCCAAGGGCAGAGTGGGAACCCCATCCCACTCTCAGACTGAGCTGAGGAGGAGGGCCTGCCATGTCCCATGGAGATGTGAATCAGTAAGTCCAGGGCCAACCAAGCAGAAGCTCCCTGGCAAAGTAGCATGGAGTTGGCCACTGTGATATGCCTCAGCCTCACCGTTCCCATCTGAGGGCCTCGGCTTTTCCAAGGGCCTCCTGAACAGTGATGTTTGAAATAGCAGAGAGAGAGAGAGCCCTGGAGAGTCACAGGCATCAGACATCAGCTAGGGGACAAAGGATCCTTCTGTGAAACTTAGTTGCTTTACAGAAAAAGATAACGAACTTTCTTGCTCATGGCAAAATGCAGCCTGATAGACAGGTTCTTTAGTTTTCAAAGGTATGGCACCCTGAGCTCAACAGAGCCACCTCGGACCAGGAAGGACACTGCTCATACCCAGATGTGCCCTTTCTCCAAACACAGACCCAGCGTACTTCCTACACAATCTGTAAAAAGACTTGGTGTTCAGATAGACAGTACAGAAAGAAATGAACAATTGAGCTCTAGACCTAATCCCCTTCCTTAGCTTCTGCCTCTCCAGGACCTGTGCCTTTTAAAGCCTTGTAAGCAGTATCTGGGTACCAGGAAGACCCTATACACTCATCAACCATCAGTCCTAGAGAGTTTGTGCACAGATATCCATTTTCCCAGTTCATTCTGCTGGTGCCACTCCATCCCCAGAGAGCCCTAGGACAGGTCCCCCCACATCCTCCAGGTGCTGACGTCTCCTAACCATGATATCTCTAAAGCACTTGAGCAACCAAAGCTGTTCATAGAAGCTCCAGGGCGCCCCCATGTCCCACATGCTTCTGGGAATTTCTCTGGAACTTGGAAGAAATGTCTCTTCTGTCGTGTTCCTCCCTTCCCCCGCTTTTCATGTACTCTCCCCCCACTCACCTTCCATGCATCTACCATACCTTTCCCAACGCTTTCAGAACTTTTCAAAACAAAATTCAGCACGGGATGCATCTTACAGGCAGTTTCTGCTTCTGAACCTAGCAATGGCTCTCTGAAGACCAGGGGAAACCCAGCAAGCATGGCCTCACTTATGATTCAACAGGGAAGGGAAAAGCATGGAGGGACAAGGCCTAAAGCTGCATCTTAAACATGTCTTGACATCATTTCTTAAAACAGCAATTGTTGGTACATCCTGTTATTCAGTGAAGCATTCATGAGCACACCTGCTGCTCAGCCCGGATGGGAGCTGCGCCCCAGTGACCAATACAGCAGAGAGTCTGCTCTAGGGCGAGACAACTCTCACACACAGACAGAAAGAAGCATAGGTCTGTGCAGAAAACTGACATAAAATACCAGAATACTTTTGAGAGACTAAAGCTGGGGGTATGAGGTCCCAGGGGATCCCACCAACAGTTAGGCTAACAAGCAAACGGTCAAAGCACAGTCCATCCACAGAGCTGTGATGAGCACTCCCCATGTGATGTCTTATTTAACTCCAAAGCTCACCCTAAAATCTGCCTCCCTGTACCCATTTCATAGATGGCACCACTGAGATGGAGTGTCTTCACCCTAACATAACACAGCCTGTTGCAAAAGAGCAAGGGCCTATCCGGTTCTAACCGGTCACTGCTGCCATGATAAGACATGGCCTCCTTCTTGTAATTTCCCCCCATGTTCCAAATATTTCCTCCCTATAAGGGATTAGCATTTCAATTTTTCCTACTTGGTCCCCTGGTGAGGGCAACCTGAAAGGAGGTCACCATGTTCCCAGCTTCCCTCCACAGGAAAGAGTTGTCCAACACCACCTGGTTTAGCCTCACTGAGGCTCAGAGAGCTGGCCTCTGTCTACTGCCTGCCCCAGGGCTTGGCCCTGCCTCTGCTTCTGTGCCCTGGGGTTGAAACTGTAGGGCCAGTATGAAGTAGACCAGATGGACCTCGTGGAGCACTGCAGTGACTGGCTGGTGGTATTCAGGTCTATTTTTAATTCACAAAAAAATCTGTTCTGTATTTTATTCTGCTTTGGGGCAAGGAGAGGTCAGCTTCGTTCACCTTTGTTGTAAGATGAGAGCACAGCAGGAAATGAAGTGACAGAGAAGCCAACCAGCAAGAGGGAGAAAGGGCAGAACACTGGGAAATTAAAAACCTGTGTTTAGATCAGAGTGGAGGGTGTCAGAGTGCCGCTCCAGGGGGTGGCTCCCCCAGGCTGGGTCTTTCAGACTGCTGTGTGGCTACCACGCATGACAAGATGCACGTGCAGCCCACCGGTTTGGTGCCGGTGACCCGACACTCACAGTGACCCATCTAGGGACCCAAAGTGGGCCTGAGGCTTGGCTGCTTTCCAGTCACCTGTGCCTTCTGGCTCCACTGGGGTCACTGGAAGGAACTTGGCTAGGGAGCTAAGCCCACAGCCCAGGGAGTTTACATGTCACCCACCCATGTCTTCCTGTGGTTGCTGGGTCTGCTCTGCATGAAAAACCCTGAGGTCCTGAAAAGCCAATCAATCAATACGGACGATTGCTCAGAAACTCAGATCAGGCAGCTCTTTAAACCCTTGCTCTCACCGCCATGTGACTTCACCTCCACCACATCTGCTCTCTCAAAAGCCCCTTCTCACAACCCTCCCTGATCCAGGGGTGCAGGTGGGAAGCCCAGCATCCTAAGAAAATTCAGGCTGACATTGCGACCCAACTTTACTCTCACTGGGTAAACACAGCGGCGATGCTTCGTTCTATCTAGAAAATAATGACTGAGCATCTCTTACATGTCTGCTATTGTGCTGCACACAGATGGACCATGGAACAAGTTCTACCCAAAGATGCCCAACAGGAAGGTAAAAGAGTAAACACACACACACACACACACACACACACACACACACACACAGAACTGATCATAACAGAAGCAGGGGGAGAAACACTGCACAGGCACACACAACAGGGACTCACGGCAATTGGATGAATCAACACGATGCTGTGGAACCAAAATACACCAGGGAACAACCCAGAATAGAAATGGAGCTGCTTGGTTTTCTGATAACTGTTTGTTGCAGAAACTAAGCACCATCTCAGGATTTAGGGAGCGTAAGTGTATCAGAGTGGGGAGCACTTTCAGTTCTGGGGTCCACCTGGGGACCATCAGGTAGCACAGCTCAGGTAGCCATTGCAGAGAAAGCCCGGCAGGAATCTTAACCAACAGATGTTTATTTCTCTGGACTCTGAAACTTGAAGTCTAAGACCAACAGCTTGGTGGGGCTAGATGCTGAAGAGGCTTCACCTGTGGCTTAACAGACTTTTATTCGTCCATGTGTGTCTCGGTCTCTTCTCCCTCAAAGGGTACAAGCCAGGGTTCATTAGGGGCCACCGGTACTAATATGCCCATTTCAAATGAGTTACTTCTTCAAAGTCATTCATCTCCAAATATGAGGTCATTCTGCAGAAAGGAAGTTGGAGGGCTCATACATAAATTAAATGGGAGGAGTGTAACTTGTTCAGGAACACTCAGCATGTCCAAAAAGGGAGATCCATGGTACGGTGGCTGGAATGAGACCTCCCCCTCCTAAAGTCTCCTGTATTTGGATACTTGGTCCCCAGTTGATGGCTATTTGGGAGAGGGTTGGGGCTTTCTGGAGGAAGTATGCCACCAGGGGTGGACTTTGGGGTTTCAAAAGACTTGTGCCATTTTGAGTTGGCTCCCTCTGCTTCCTGTTTGTGGCTTAGGATGTGAGCTCTCAGCTGTTCCTGCTGCCAAGGCTTCTGCTTGGCCCTCACAGACTCTAGCCCTCTGGAACCATAAGCCCAAATAAGCTCTTTGTTCTATAGGTCACCTTGGTCATGTTTTCATCATGGCAATAGAAAAGTAACTAATCCACAAGGGATACAGAGAGAAAGAGCGATAGAGCTAGGTGGTGTTAAGACTGGGAAAGCCTTGATTTGAGGGCAGCCTTCAAGATACGTTGAATCATAGAGATACTACTCATTTATACTGTGGATTAAGGTTGTCAAAATAAGCCCCTTGCTATGCCCCATGCAATAGGTGGCAGCAACCTTGCAGCCAGTGTTCTGTGCTTAGGCAAGACCACCTCTTCAAGATCCTAAAGTGAGCCAGTGTGTACTGTGAGTCTTCAAACGGAAGAACAGGTGAGCCCAACAGCTAGCAGAAGGTGAGGCTGCCCGTATCCAGAGGCCTCAAAGACCCAGACAGGGATGCCTGGCCAGACTCCTCCCAACTTCCTTCACCTAGTCTTGGCCTCCTTCACCTCTCCAGTGAAGAATGGAAACACAGAGCCCTATGGAGGAGGGGTGAGGGCCTACGGGAGCCTCAGGGGACAGTGAGGGTATGCAACATCTGTAAAAAGTGTGTTTACTATTAGCCCAAAAGGGCTGTTGGACTACAACTGGGTTTCCATCACAGCTGTAGGCAATCTGAATCCAGGACAGGGGATTGGGTGCAGCCTTTGGTTACTGAGGAATTTTTATCGAGCCTCCTCCAGTCTAATAAAGACTCATTGTTTCTTTTTTTCTCGCCTGCTCTACTTCCATCAAGTAACATATATGACTCTGTCACCTAGCCCTCAAATCCCTCCTGTCTCTCAGCCTGCCAGATGATGGTCACTTTTAGACACACTCAACAAAAGGGGAAGACTACATACTTCTTAGTATGTCTTCTTAAAGCCACCTCAACCTATTGCCATGTCAAATGACACCATCAAATGGGTTCTGTCTATCACAAGAAGGAGTCCTCTCATCCTGCCTCAACACACACACACACACACACACACACACACACATGCATGCACATATGTACACTCACATGCATGTACATTCAAGAACATGCACATTCAAGGATTACTTGGGTCCAAGGAGGAAGGCCACATCTTAATCCTTGTTCAGGAGCACATCACCAATCCCAGCAACAGCCACATGCTACATCCCAATGACCATGAGTATTTACTGGCACCAGACACAAAGACTCAAAAGGCAGAAATTTACAGAGGTTTTTCCCTTAAGTAAGACCCATCTTATCTTGGGTTCTTAACTTAGTCAGCCTGTTGACTTCCCTGATTTTCAGCTCAAGCTTTTCCCTAGCACAACTGATACAATCATTTTGAGTGCTCTGAATGGCACACAAATTAAAAGAATAAAATACCCAGTATTTTCCCAGTACTGCCTTGCCCCCTGCTACTCAGTGTTCAAAGCATCTGTAATATTCAGAGAAGCACCATGAATCTCACCTTGTTAGATTAATTCCTAAGTGAATATCCTGCTACCGTATAACGAGAAGACTCCGTAATAATCTGGGACTCAGGGATGCTCCATCCTGCCTTTCATCTCCAACACAGAACAGGCGTGAGTATGAGTTTCTTCAATGGAAAGTTATCTCTGAAAAGCCTTCTGTTCCTTAGCCACAAGGTCCTGCATGTCTACAGCTGATAACAGATGGTATCTCTTTGGGGCAAGGGGATGCCTTCTAGGTTGTGAGTTTTTTATTTACTTATTTATTTATTAGTTTTTCGAGACAGGGTTTCCCTGTGTAACATTCCTAGCTGTCCTGGAACTTGCTCTTGTAGACCAGGCTGTGTAACATAAGGGCAGGCTTGTTGGGGTTTCCATCCCACCCGTTACCCCACAGCTGGCAAGCCCCAAAGAAAATCACACAGAGAGTCTACATTAATTATAAACTGATTGGACCATTAGCTCAGTCTTCTTATTAGCTCTTGTAGCTTATATTAACCCATTATTCTTATCTATGTTAGCCACATGGCTCAATACCTTTTAGCCCAAGATACATCTTGCTTCTCAGTGGTCTGGGCTGGAATGCAGGAAGAGCTTCCTTCTTCTCAGAATACTCCTGTTCTCATTGCCCCACCTCTACTTCCTGTCTAGTTGACCCACCTATACTTCCTGCCTGGCCAATCAGTGTTTATTCAAAACATGATTGACAGAATACAGACAATTCTCCCGCACCAAAGCTGGTCTCAAACTCACAGGGATTCGCCTGCCTCTGCCTCCTTAATGGTGGGATTAAAGGCATGTACCACCATCGCCCAGCTGGTTGTGAAAGTTATAAACATAGACTGATTGTAACTTTGCATTGATTTCAGACACAGTACCTCAAGCCTGACTACTACTTTCACATGCTTTAAATGAGGAAAACCAAATAATTTTTGGGAATTCTTATCCCCCCAAAAGTGCCTTTGAGCACATACCTCCTCCTCAATCTTTGCAACCAAATGGCATTTTGTCCAGTTATTCAAAGAGAAGGGGAGTAGGTCAGAGGGTTCTCTCCCAGTTCCCCTCGCTGGTCCCAGTGGTCAGGACCTGGAGCAGGCATTCCAGGATCTTGGCCTCTTATTTCATGAGATAAAAGCCCACGCAGATTGCAAAGTAGCAGGGAAATTCTATTTAAAGCAAAGCAATAGGAAAGATTGGAATCAGAGACCAGCAAGACACATGACCAAGAATACTCCAGGATTAGTCTCCATGACTTTCTTTTATGAGATTCAAGAGAAGAAGTGTCTTAGCTACTAGGGTTTGGGTCATTCTCTGTTTTGATTGACAGATGAAGTCATTCCTTTACCATATATGTCCTTCTCATAATGTATCTGATTTTTAATCATACACACAATTGTGCATAAGCATAACATGATCAATAAGGGACTCTCACTAAAATATCAGAGTATTCAGTTTTGACATAACGCCCGTTACACCCCAAATCAGTTCAAGCTGGGTCAGCCCATTGCTGGGTGATTTGCTTCCACTTTTTAAAGCTGGCATATGATCATCTCAATGCAAGTGGGGTTCAGGTATTGCTAGCAGATTGCTAGGCACATTGTTCAGACATGGCTGCATGCACACAGTACTTGCAGGCAAGATTCACAGCCTGATGCATGCATGATTCTAAGAGAAGGCTGTGTATAGCTCAAGTAAAGTCCAAAGTCATTAAACTATGCTTGCCTACCTCTTCAGGACACTTGCGGTCCTCAGCCAGAGGGCCTGGGGAAAGTGGGGGCAAAGCAGCATGCAGATGGCGTCTCTCTCGGTATCTGCACCCGAGTCCCTGCAAGAGCCTTGGGCACTGAGGAAGACTCTCGCACAGCCAGGATCAGGTTCCTTTTGACTCTTTCAGTCTCGTGCTCTCTTCTGCTCAGATGTGCTGATAGATGCCAGTGGGGCTCATGTGATGGGGTGGAGGGATGAGTCTGAACCAAGAGTCCCGAGACACCTCGCAGTACTAACAAAAGTTAGCTAAGCCATGTCATTTGTTGAAACCGGTAAATTGGGGGTGATTTGAATTAACAGGGCTCAGACACAAAAAAGCTGCTGGTGGAGGCCACTATTCATGCCCCCAGTGTTTTATGGTTCAATGCCAAAGGGATGCTTTCAGAGGTCAAGAAGGAAAGAGGTTGAAGGATACAGTTGAGACCCTTGAGTGGTCAGGTAGCATCACCTATGGACTTTGGAGCTTCATGCTTGCTCAGCCCTAATTAATTCTAGACGAATCAACCAGGATGGCTAAGAAGCCACAGGTCATAAAACACCAGGTGTCTCAGACCTCCAAGCCGGGTGACCTTTGCTGGCGTGTGAAGGCCAGTGGCTCTCGGAAGCCCACGAGCTATTTTCAAGGCCTTTCTGATGTAAGGCCAGGAAATCATCAAGAGTCCCCTTTGTTTCTCTCTCTCTGATTGGCCAACATGTTAAGTCCCAGGAACAAACCGAAGCCCAATTGTGAGTTTTTAGGTCACGAGAGGCCATGGATTAATCAGACTATTTACAAAATCCTGTCAACACACGCAAGAGGGAACAGGACAGCTGATGCCAGTGACATTTTGTGGATTTCTTGTAGCATGTTTTGGCCATCCTTTTCTTATTAAACATTCAAATCCTCTTCACGTCCTCTAACACGGGGCTCTGCCGTCTGCTCACCCGCTGAGGTCCAGTAATCCAAGACACATGCCTGGAGCCACACAGAGCTGAATGTCCCTGGGGCCCAATTCCACCACAGCATGCACACAGCACAGACACACAGCAGGCTCTCCCCGTGCCAAAACCCCAAAGCAGGCACTGTGAGACTCTCCTGAGACTCAGTCCTTCAGCCCCAGCTTTCCCTGCAGAGCTATCTTGCCACGGCTTCCAGACAGAAGGCCTGACAATTAGAAGTACTTTACAACACTGGTATGGCAGGTGCCACCCTAATAATCAGGGTTTGCCATCAAAACAAAGATCTTTGCCTGTGGTGTTTCATCTTCACTGTCAATTTGACTGGATTTGAAATCACCTAGAAGGCGGGCAAGGCATCCCACTAGGTACGTCTATGAGAATGCTTCCAGAGAAGGCCCACCCTGAATGTGGAGGATGCCTTCTCAGGTGCAATAGCCCAGAAGGAATCAAAGAGGTGTGGCGGGCTTCTCGACCAGCGAGAAAGAACAACCACCACACGAGGATTCTTCTCAGATCACGCTTTAATTGGAGTGCCCTTGGTTGAAGGAGCATGAAGCGAGAGGGGGAAGCGAGGGAGAGCAGGAAGCGAGAGGGGGGAAGTGAGAGACCCCGAGAGCCCTAAGGCAGCTTCTTATATCGGGAATTGGCACACGGGTCGCCCTGTGATTGGCTGCCATCATCAGCTGACACCAGACTGCATCGGGATAGGCCCAAGGACCCTTATCCACTGCGCATGCGGGAAGCAGGGGACATGCAGCTCTCAAAGGCATAGTCAAATATGGAGTTGTTTATAACCAACAAGACAGGATGTCGGTGCCATCTTGTAATGGCGATCTTGTCCGGCTCGCTACAAAGAGGAAGATGAGAAAGCCAGCCAAGACGCAGCATTCCCTTCTCTCTGCTTTCTGGCTAGCCATGAAGCAGGTAGCACCTTTCCACACACACTCCCATGGCTGTAATGCACTGCCCAGGTACATGGGCAACCAAGGATGGAAGGAAGGATGGATGGATGGATGGATGGATGGATGGATGGATGGATGGATGGATGGATGGAACTGTTTGAAACCATGAGCCAAAACAAGCCTCCCAAGTTGTTTCTCGTAGGCATTTTGTCACAACAAAGCATAGAAATGAACACATTCTCTTCCCACGGAGGAAAAAGGCTCTCACTGACCAATCTGGTGCCCAGTGTTGATCCCTGGCCTCACCTGTAATGCCCCAGTTCACTAACTATATTTTGTTCACCTCCTCTCTTTGGACTCCATATAATCAGTTTGGTAACTATGCTGACAACATCCTTCCTGTCCTGTGATGAGCCTCTGCATTCCGAGACTCAGCAGCATTGTGCTGGAGCTGGCTTCAGGAGATTTTAATATCTGATGAATACAGATTCAGGAATGTTGTTAGGCCTGGGTTTTAAAGTTGGCATTTCAAAATTGCCTGTGGGTGAATATATTTATGCCAAGGAAATTGGCAAACAAGAACCACAAATAAAGGCTTCCTCTACCCCCTCCACCAGGGAGGTGGTCTATTAACTTGCCAGCGAGGGTCACCATGATTATAAGGAGAGAGAAGTCCTCTTATGGCTCCTACACTGTGAGACCTAAGCAGAAATGGGCTGTTAGGAAAATAGGACTTGGATAGTTTACAGAACTCACAGGAAATTTGCAGAGAGGGGACCAGAAATTAGGCTTGAAGCTAGGGCCGCAAGGGAGAAGACACCATAGAATTCCGCACTGCCCCAGCAGACTCTCTGATCCACCACCACTGGGCACGTGGCCTCAGGCACATCCCACTTTAATGAGAGAAAAATCCCAAGTTATTCCCACTTCTTGGCCTCCCGTGATCCAGTTCTGGAGCGATGCCTTTGACTGACAGGCTCTAAGTCATAGGTCTATAATCTCCAGTAGTTAGCATCGCGGAAAACAACTTCTTTGTCTTTCCTGTCTTTTCTATAGCAGAAGGCTGAGAACGCTCCTGGTTGTCCTGAACTGACAACGTGTTGAAAGCCTCGCTACAGGAAAAACTCCACTCAAACCTGCTGGCTGCAGAGCTGATGGGCCCTGGGGCAATTAAGAAAAAGCCTCCCCTCTCAAATATTCTTCCCACATGGACGAAAGGTTTCTCTGCAGCTCACCCACCCACAGAGCAATAACTTTGCAGCTCAAATCTTTGAAATGCATAGATTCCTCTCCGAATCAGATGAGCCCTCCCTGATCGTGTCAGCCTCAATGGCATCTGAATTACACACACACACACACACACACACACACACACACACACACCTCAGCGGGGAACTGATATTTCCTTCTGACCCTCTCGATTTGGTTCAACTAAGAAAGCGGGAGTGACTCTTAATCACATGCCTTAGTGTGAGATTTAAGCATGGATAACACAGAACAGCAGGTAACCCGAAAAATCTTTCTGTGTGGCTCCAGGACATAACATATGAGTCATTAATTATACGAAAGAACTAGAATTACCTATGTAAATTGTGACCACAGGATGGATGGTCACAAGGCTGCCAGAGCCCTTGACTCCACGCTAACTTTCAGCTCTATAAATCATAAAGTCAATGGTATTCAGGTAGCTTTGTAGTATACTGCCTGTACAGTTATATATTGAGGTTTCTCGGGGATATCTGAACAGGAAAGGGAGATGGCTGGAAAGAAACACTAAGCAAAGATCACATAAAACTAATCTTGGCAGTAGGAAAAGAAAGTATGTGGTATAATAAATAAAATGTAAATAAACAGTCAGCATACAAACACCTACAAAAGGCATCTTGACATTCATCCAGATTCACGCTGATTTACATAAGGAATCAGAGAAAGACCAATGAACGTCTGGGTGTTTAAGTATGCTTATGAAAAACAGAAAGCTCAAGGTCATTTGATTATCTTGGGATGGGCTGGTGGGCAGAAGGAGGGGCTGCGAACAGACAGGTGGGAAGAAACTGATGCGATCCTCAATCTGCTTAGCCCAGAGGGGCCAATGGAAAGAAGCACATGGCCCCTTATGCTCCCCGGAAGGCATGTTCCCTTATAACATGAGAAAGGAACTTACACAATAACAAGGACCTGATGCAGGAAGACTTTGGTCTCTAAGTGATCCCACGTTTGCAGCCTGGGGTTGATTTTGATCAGAAGAAAAGAGGCAAAATACTGCAAACTCTCTGCCTTCAAGGCCGCAGCTACAGGATTGCCTTGGTTTCCTGGTCATCTCCAGAGAGGCAGAGGCCCAGCACATCCATCCTGAAAGCCCATAGACTCTGCTTGGCAGGTGTCAGGTCTTTGTGTCTAAGCTTAGGGTGTAGCTGAGGCCTGTCTGAAAGGCATATTCCCTGTGGAACAAGTTCAGAAGCAGGGAGGGACAGAGAAATGGCTGAGCTAAATATGCGTACATCCAACTAGCAAATTTATCCGCTGGATAATTGACTTCTCCTTCACACGGGTGAAAAGAATGAGTGGAAGGGAGTCATGGTGACACAAAGACGTCAACTAATGATGTCTTGTCACTTGGAAATATAAAACACAGAGAAGCAAAATGCCCTCGCCAAGAAGTACCAATAAATCAACAGAAAAAGGGGGCAATAATGAAATATAAAATTTGGGAGAGGAGACAAGCAGACCCATGGAGAATGAGGTTCAGAAACACACATGTAATGCATGTGTGTGTGTGTGTGTGTGTGTATGTGTGTGTGTGTGTGAAAGATTCAAAAAGAGTCTCATTACACAAGAATCTAAATTAATGCCTCAATGAAATATCATCACTCAGTCGACTGGCAAGAGTCAAAAATCTCGCTCCCATATTGTTGGTGCAGATGTGGGCAATGCTGTGTGCTGCTAGGAAGGCAACTCGGAGCCTATGGAGGACAGTCAGTGAAGCTGCAGGTACCAAGATTCCAAGGGCAATGTCCTTAGACTCAGCATGCCCACCTCTAGCCTACAAATTACTATCTGTGATACCTGAGGCGACCGAGCTCTTCTAAAAGCAAAGCACTAACATCAGCCCAAAGGGACATCAGGAGAGAGTGAACTAAATTTAAGCATGGTACAGAGACCTAGCTTAGAACCAAATACAACTGGCACCAAAAAAAATCAATGAAATTATTACTAATGACATCTTGCTATAATCATTGATCGGTGCCTTGTCTGGACATCATCAGAGAGGCTTCCTGATGAGAGTGGGTACAGAGACCCATAGCCAGACACTATGCAGAGAGAGGCCTAAATTGTAGGTCTCTATCTGGTCCCTCCCCTTTGGAAACACAGAGGAAGATGGGTGTTGGCGAGGTTTCTGTACCACCTGGTCCTTGTCCTGCCTGGTTCCCACAGTCGTTAAGTCCCAAAGAAATGACACAGAGGTCTACATTAGTTATAAACTGATAGGCTTAGTAGCTCAGACTTCTTATTAACTCTTATAACTTATACTGGCCCATTATTCTTGCCTCTGATAGCTATGTGGCTCAGTACCTTATTTGGCAAGACAGACACATCTTGCTTCTTCTGTGGCTGGGTCCAGACTACAGAAAGAGCCTCCTTCTTCCCAGAATTCTCATTGCCCTGCCTGTACTTCCTGTCTGGTTGTCCCACCTATACTTCCTGCCTGGCTACTGGCCAATCAGCGTTTATTTCAAATATAATTGACAGAATACAGACCATTCTCTCACATCAGATGGAAAGATATATCTTTGTAAAAGCCAGAGGGGATACAGGTCAGTAGGAGAATATAACACTGAATCAACTAAGCAGGCCCTCTATGGGCTCACAGAGACCGAAGCAGCAAGCACAGAAGCTACATAGGTCCTACCCCAGGTCCTCTGCATATATATTACAGTTGTTGGCTTGGTGTTTTAACAGACCCCTAACTGTGGGACTGAGTGTGTCTCTGAATCTTTTACCTGCTCTTGCGATGCCTTTCTTCCTGTTGGGCTGCCTTGTGCCTCAATAAGAAGGATTCTGCTTTGTTTTCTTGTGTCTTGTTTTGTGGTGTTTTGTTGTTGTCTCTTGGAGGCTTGCTCCTTTTTGAAAGGAAATGGAAGGGGTGAATCTGGGGACAAGGGGAGGTAGAAAGAGGAGCTGAGCTGGGAGGGGTGGAGAGAGGGGAAACTGTGGTAGGGATGTATTGGATGAGAGAAAAGCTATTTTCAATAGTAAAAAAAAAGAGCACGGTGCAATGACAAGTTTCAGAGCCGTTACTATATTTAGGCAACTCTTTGTGTCCAAATATGGAATGATCCTCAAGATGTGCAACATAAAATGTGACACAATTTTTTCATATAGATTGCCAGCATAATTTTGAAGAAATAGATTATGCATCAAGAAACACACAGGCTCCTTTCAGAGATTCATGTAAGACATTGGTAGCACTAATTGTCTTTGGAGAAAGAAGCTGGGAGACTGAACATAGGATATGAGTGGGGGCTTACATTGTCACTGCATACCCTTCTGGGCCCTTTGAGTGGGGCTTACATTGTCACTGCATACCCTTCTGGGCCCTTTGAG
>NC_022029.1:16666412-16667631 GCF_000317375.1 Microtus ochrogaster
GTATATTCATTAACAAAACTAAAATCTGATTCTGATTTAGTCAGATAGGCTTCAGAATCCTGGGGACAGGGTCAAAACTTGCTCTTATAAGACCTAGACCATCCAAAGCTCTCTCCTTCAACCAATTTAGCTTAAATCTAGCTGAGCATTGTCTAGGTTGAAGAAAACAGATCTTTGTCTTCACTGGCCCTGACTTGCCCCAGGTGGATGAGGGAAATGGGAGAAGGATCTCGCACCCTTTCAGAAATACTGGTATGCAACCATGGCTAAGCATCTTTGTGATAGTGCAACCCACAGTCAATTTTCTCCCACGAAGCTAGTCCAGACCTAGTCAGAGGAGCCATCCTTGCAGAAGAAAAGAGAACGAACAAAGCTTGGTTGATATGTGAATTAGTCAGGGTTCTCTAGACCAGCAGTTTTCCACCTGTGGGTCACAGCTCCTTTGGGGTCAAATGATCCTTTGACAGCAGTCACATAAAAGGTATCCCACGTATCAGATATTTACATTACAATTCATAACAGTAGCAAAATAGCAGTTATGAAATAGCAACAAAATAATGTTATGGTTGGGGGTGCACAACATGAGGAACTGTGTTAAAGGGTAGCAGCATTAGGAAGCTTTAGAGGAACAAAACCAAAAGAATAAATATATTTTTAAAAGAATGCTATTATTTTGGCATACACCATATGGCCTGAGTAGTCTACGTGATTGTCTCATACAAGACATACTGATAACACAGTATTTGTTGAGTTCATGAGATTCTTGTCTCAGTAGTCCCAATCTGGTGTCCAGGGCCTAGGGGATTTCTGGAAGCCGCTGATCTTCATTTCACATTGAGAACACGAATAAGCCAGATCCAATATTGGCAGAGGAATGCAAGAGTGAAAGCCAGGCAAACGGAAATTCTTAAAAAGCTGTCCTTCCATATCCTTGTATCTGAGTCTCTATCAGGGGTTAATCTTCCTACATCAGTTAGAACAATGGCAATGGGTTTTTGATCCTACTGCACGTACTGGCTTTGGGGGAGCCTAGGCAGTTAGGATGCTCACCTTATTAGACCTGGATGGAGGTGGGTGATCCTTGGACTTCCCACAGGGCAGGGAACCCTGATTGCTCTTCAGGCTGACGAGGGAGGGGGACTTGACTGGGGGAGGGGAAGGGAAATGGAAGGCGGTGGCGGGGAGGAGGAAGAAATCTTAAATAAATAAATAAATAAAT